>NW_027397485.1:0-14031 GCF_003265705.2 Callorhinus ursinus | reverse complement strand
CAGGCCTGAGGAGACGCTGTCCACACAGTAGTGAACCCCAGGACCAGGAGGGTGTGGCTCTGGGGCCGGCCTCACAGAGCGGCCCAGAGCTGCCCCTGAGGCAACTGTGGACTTCTGGAACATTCTTTACACTGTAGACTGGCTCCGGAAATGCTTGCTGTGGGAAGCCCGGAAGTGCTCACGCAGGCGCAGCCTTGGCCCTGTCCATAGCTTCTTATGATTGGCTGATCCGTCGTGCCAATCCTGCTCCACTTGGCCAGTGATTGGTCCAGGTGGTCATGTGACCCAGTTCTGCCCAATGAGCTGTGAGGGGCTGTCTGCGGGGGGAACCCTGGAAAGAGCCTCCGGGGGAGGGAGAGGGAGTCGCCTGGATAGAGGGGGGGGCGCCGCCATTAGAAAGCCGGGCCCGACGAAGGAAGCCGGGCCCGACGAAGGAAGCCGGAGGCGGGCCGGGACCGAGGCAAGCGGGAGGAGGTGGAGCCCGCCGGCCAGGGCCGGAGCCCGGCGGCCGGAGCCCGGCCGGGGAGGACCGCGCCGCGGTGGAATCCCGTGACTCGCAGGCGACCGCGCCTGAGACTCGGCTGGCGAGGGACCCCCGTGTCACCGCTGGGGAAACCGAGGCAGGCGGCGGTGGAGCGACTAGCGCAGGCCCTGGCCTTTCCGGTTCCGGTCCAGGGCGCTGCGGCGCATCACCCCGTGGCGCGCCCCTGGAAAGCGGGGGGCCCGCGTGGCGGGGCCTGGCGTGTCCTACGGACGCCCGACCGGCCTCGGGCTCCCCCGCGCAGGAGAGCCGCCCTGTGGGACGCCGCGACCACCCGGGCTGTCGTGTGCCCTCGGGTCTTGTTCCGCAGGGAAGACCGCGATGAGAAGAGGCTCGGGAAGTGCCGGGTGGTCGTCGCAGACCCGCGTGGGCTCCGGGGCCCGCCGGGGACTCGCCGTCACCGTCCTGAGCGCGGAGGTCGGCTGCGACGGCTTCTAGGGGCAGTGGCACCTCCCCAAAGTCCCCAAAACCGTGGGCTGCCGGAAATGGGATTAAAAAAGGAAAAAAGATTTACTGAGAGCGCGCGAGCGCGCACGAGCGTGAGCACAGGGCAGGAGCTGCGGAGGGGAAGACTCTGGAGCCGCCCCCCGCGGAGCGCGGGGCCGGCTGCACGCCCCACAACCCCGAGGTCGTGACCCGAGGTCGGGACCCGAGGTCGGGACTCGAGATCGTGACCCGAGGTCGTGACCCCGGGGTCGTGACCCCGAGGTCGTGACCGGAGCCCAAATCACGAGTCTGACGCTGGACCGGCCGAGCCCCCCGCGCCCCGGGAAGGTGGCGTTTATCTGGGGCTGTGGATCCCACAAGCGCAAGTGGCGTCCCGGTCTCGGAGCGGCCGCTCGGGGTCCTGCTCTCGGATGAGAGGCAACGGGGCGCAGCAGGCGAGCCTCTTCTTCCCGAAGGACTCTCTCTAGCCTTGTCGCTTCCGTGAAAGGGAACGAAGTCCACTTTTCAGGGTGGAAGCCGCGTGGCGGACTCTCGGCGGGTGCGGTGAGCGCAGGCTGCTTCGCCTGCGGGAGACGCCGTGCCTGCTTGAGACCAGCCGGCCCGGCGCCCCTGGGGCGGGCCCCTCCCTCCCGCGGGCTCTGCGTGAGCCTGGCCCTGCGCCGTTTCAGCCAGGCGTCTTGTGAGTCTGGCTCGGGTCTGTCAGCTTGTTGTACGCCTTGCCCCGCCTCTGTCTTCCCAGTCTCGGGTTGGCGCCTGGGAGACGCACCGACCACCTTTGCCAGGAAAGTTGGGCCTCAGCCCTTGCTGGCGGCTGTTGACGTCGAGGAGCTTTCTTGCGCTGAAGTCGTGGAGAGGTGGGGCTGTAACTGTGGCGCATCCAGCAGGCATCTGGCCTCCACGGGAGATCGCCCACCGGATAGCCGCTGACAGGACGAAGCAGGGTCTCAGTCGAGGCCGCCTCGGTAATGTCGTTGGAGCCCACGGATTGAGCCAGCCCCAAGTGACTTCTCCCCTACTCCTCTGCTCTTCTCTGAGTCCTTCTGGAGATGGACTTCTGTCGTTTGAAATCAGCTGTGACCCATGTCCAGTGAGGGACTCAAGGTCAGGACCCAAACCTTTCACCTCCTCGCCCTGAACTTCACCTGTTGTTCCGGATGTCAGTTTAGCAGACTTCTTGGCAGGGGATTGCGTATGGGAATTCATAAGCGGTGGCAGTTCTTCAGGACGAGAGTATGAACTGTTTGCCAACAAAATTAATGGACACGTGGGAACAGAAGTAATGAACTGACGAGCAACAAGCCCTCCCTGAGCTCCGGAACGCCTGTCGGGGCCTGACGCGCACTGTTCCCTCAGGCTCCGTGGAAGCCTACCTTGCTGATGGGGGGACTCGCAGCGGGAGATGTGAAGAGTGACTTCTCAGGTCGTGCCCCCCCATCCCGCCATCCCAGGGCTTATCCTGGCAGGAGGGGCATCCGAAACTAGGGCCACCTGCTGGCAGCCCCAGCTCTGAACAGCCGCTCTGTGCTGAGCAGGAAGGGGGCGTCCTTGAACTTCTCTGACGGCCCATCAGAGTCTAGCACGCAGGAGGCAGGTGGTAAAATTCTTGATCAAGTTTGTTCGAATGCACTAATGAACCCAGGGTAATTGCTACCCCCAAATTTTCTGTAATTATCCACCACGCACACCTCAAAACCCTGTAATGATCAGCAAGAGAATACTCATCTCGGTGTGCGTCTGCTAAGTTGCCAACTCCTCCAACTTAGGGAACAGGTGTTCTAGAGAAATGGCTGTATTTATGAGGTTCATTAGGATGCCTCACAGCCTGCAGCACAGACAGCCACCTCAGGAGAGTGCAGAGTGAGAAGTGCTGGGAAGGGCGGTGGACAGAAGGAGCCTTGTCCTCCCAGAGACAGGCAGAGCTGGTCTGAGCCCAGCCTCCCATGCCCGTTGACCAGCGGCAGCTGCGAAGTTCATTGCGATCTCTTCCAGGGTCGGGGCCCGTTTCCAGATGAACCTGCCAAAAGCTCCATCCTCATAGCACTTTGTCTTGTCCTGCTCAGACCCTATAACGAGGTTGTTGCTGGGCTCCCCGTAGACGTGTGACACTTGGCCACTTCGGTCGGAGGTGCTCAGGGACCCACTGACATGGACTCTCAGACACACTGGAGGACTTAGGGGATTTCTTTGTGACCAGCACATGACTCCAGTGAGGGCTGGGAAGGAGCAAAATCTCCATTCTGAGGATGTGGGACCTGCTCCCCATGCAGTCTTGTTTCTGCTTTTGAGCAGACCTTTCTTTCTTAAGAATCTTGGTCACTGCTAATCTTGGTGGGTCTTAATATTGGTCCTGATACAGGTCTGACTTGCCTCCCTCCTTTAGGTGCAGAAATTGTACTTTACCTACATCCCACAGTCTCAAATAGCAGTTCAAAGGAAATCCTGGCTATTTTCACACAGAGGCACAAACTCAAATGCCCACGAGCAAGGGTGATGCTCAAAATGTTTTGACAGCTGGCCGGGCACAGCGCCGACAAACCACACTGGAGTCAGCGTGTCCGTCTTCCGGGTTCAGAGCCTGGGGCGCAGGGACCAGGGGAAGGTACATCCCAGGATGTGGTTTCCGTGGCCACTGGGCTGTGGAAGGGTACTTGGTTGACAGGAGGGGCAGCAAGGACTCAGCCCATCACCGCGCAAGACTGAACCTTGCAGACCACGTTTTGTTTTAATCCCAGGAAAAGCTAAAAATTCATGATTCTTTTGTGGAATTCCCTAATGTACTGTCTTTAACACTATTAAAAGAATAGCACTGCATGGGCCTACTTGGGACACGAGACCCATCTCCAGGCGGTGTCAGCCCCAGACCAGGGATGTGGAACCCTCCCGTACATGACATACAGTATGTGCAGCTCATCAGCACGGCAATGCCAGGTAAGGCAAGACCAGGGTCCCAGCTGACATGCTTGGTGGGGGCGGGGGGGGGCGAACCTTGGTGGTTTGGCTCCAGAGGGTGTTTTTCGCCTGCTAAGTACCACAGCCTCCCCAACGTGAGCTGGAACGCAACTCCCCCTTACACGTCAAAGAGGGCGCCTCCTGCTGGAGGAAACCTTTCAGCTGCGGCTCCTCCTGCTTCCCCAGCCTCCCTGCCTCCTGCCTGCGCTGACCTCAGGCCCTGCCCGTGGCCTGGCCCTGAGAGAGCAGACCAGCAGATCTGCCCTCCTGTGAGCAACTCCATCCACACCGACCTTCCCTGGTGGGTGTAAATGCCTGGGCTCTCGGGAGTGGTGCTCCCACTTTCCCTTCACCCCCCCCCCCCGCCCATTTCCTCCCCCTGCACTTGGTTACCGTCCAGCTGCTTTAAGGTAGGTGTCCCCCTGGTGTTCCTGCCCTGTGACCTCTTCCTCCCTCAGCTACGGAAATGTGGTCTCTCCCCCCACCTCGCGCACCCCCTTGCCCCTTGGATGGCTCTGAGCACAGTCACCAAGGACTGTCTTGTTCCTGAATCCAGCAGGGATGGTCAGGCTCCACCAGGTGGGCCCCTGGCCAGAAACCTGACTGTCATCCCATCTAACGCCAGGTCCACGGGCCCACCCGCTGGTGTTTCTGTCTGTCCTCCATCCCTTCTGCCGCCCCCTGAGAGAGCCGGCCCCGTCTCTGACCCAGAGCATCACAACAGCCTCAGCTTGCCCCTTCCCAATGCGCAAGTACTTACGAGTCACCAGAGAGCCCGTGCGGTGCAGGCTCGGGCTCGGGACTTGTGTTGGGGGCAGTCCCCAGTGAGACCACAGCTGCGGGTCCGGGGACCCTGTGCCAAGGAGCTGGGTTCTGAGCAGTCTCCTTGCCCACAGCTGCTCCCAGCACCGCTGCCCCCAGAGAGGTCCCTCTCACATGCACGTAGGCTCATGCTCCACCTCTGCGTAAAAACCCTCCACGCTGCCCACAGGCCTCTGAAGGCAGCACTTCTGCTGGCTGGTGTCTTGGCCCTCCCAGCTCAGAGCTGCTGGTGTTCTCCGGGGCCTCCCCTGCCTCGGACTTCCCCCACTCCCTCCATCGGGCTGACCCCTCTGTCCTCTCAGGCTCCGGCCGCTCTGTCCCCTGGGAAGCCTTTACTAGACCTCACGCGTGGTCGGGCGCCCTCGTTTATGGTCAGCATGGCACCGTGTTCTCTGCCAGTAGACCTGAGCTCCTTCAGAGCAGGTGCCCGGCTGGAGCCCTGCTGGGAGCACGGCGCCCTGCTGTGGTCTGGTTACGAGGGGTCACAGGAAGAAACTGACACCCCCCAGGACATCGCTCGCCCTTGCCTTCGTTCTTGCTCTGGGCCAGACATCCCATGTGTAGCTCTGGGGCCAAATTCATCTCTCCCTGGGAGACAAACACTTGGCCGTTTTAGCAGAAAATAAAATTAATTACCAGACTCAGGAGCTTCTCCCACGGCCCTGCCCACAGGTTCGGGCTTGTCGACTTGAGCAATGTCCATGATTGCAATCAAAGCTGAGTGCCATAAATTACCTCATTTCAGACCAGTCACAGTTGATCCCACTGAGCTTACGTTAAGACAGTGGGGTGTTAAGAAGCATTTCTGAAAGAGGGATGTGAGATACACACACAGTCTCTGTTTCCCCTCTGCTTGTGGCTCAGTCTCTCAGTCAGGTATTTCTGGCTCTCCTGCCATGTGCTGGGGGGACAGCCGTGAGCAAAGCAAAGGTGTCTGATCTTGTGGGGTCCACATACTAGTTGTGGGGAGACTGAGCCATCCGATGACCTGTTATTCCTTGATGCCCACTGTACCGAATCATCCATCCTGCCTGGAGGGTCACTGCTGTGTCGAGCCCCGTGTCAAGTCATCCCATGTAAGTCACGGGTCCCCAGCTATGTCAGCATCTCCTGCCCTCCAGAAAATGTGCACCACAGGGATTACTGAGTATTTCTAAGGGCTTCAGGGAAGGAGTACACTGTGAGCCCTCAGGGCTTGTGTGTGTGGGGGGGTGTAGTTCATATGTGATAAAAGTGCTCCAGGGGCGCCTGGGTGGCTCAGGTCACGATCCTGGGGTCCTGGGATCGAGCCCCGCATCAGGCTCCCTGCTCGGCGGGAAGCCTGCTTCTCCCTTTCCCACTCCCCCTGCTTATGTTCTCTCTCTTGCTGTCTCTCTCTGTCAAATAAATAAATAAAATCTTAAAAAAAAAAAAAAGTGCTCCAAAATTTCTGTGTGCCCAAGCCTTGGGTTCGGTGTCAGAGTTATGTGCCACAGACAAGTTGTCACAGACTCAGCAACACGAAACAACACACATTATGTAGTTTGTGCAGCTCTGCATCTGGACACAGTGCCACGGGGCACCCCCGCTCCAGGTCTCACAAGGCTGCAGCCAAGGCGCTGTTGGGCCTTGCTCCCATCTGGAGACCGGACCGGGGAAGGAGCCACTTAACAAGCTCCTTCTGGTTGTTGGCAGAAGGCATTTCCTTGTAGCTATAGATTTCACAGCATCTTTTCAAACCCAGCAGGGGAGAGAAGCCATTGCCTCAAGGCTCTGATTTACGGAAGGCTGGACCCTCTTTTCTTCTTTTCTTTTTTATTGTTCTTTACAGCTATTATTTTGGTATCACCTGCCAAGCTTTTGCGGGTCACCTGGCCCCAGCTAGATGCTCCTCGTCTGAAGCCTCTGATGTAGTTGTAGTCAGATAGTGGCTGGAGTGAGGACCATGCAGGGGCCTCCGTGGGCTCGTGTCTGGTGGTCAGCGCTGGCGTGTTGGGTGGGGCACCTACGTGTGACCTGTCCTGTGGCCTTGATTCCCACATGGCCTGGAGGCTCAGTGGCAAGAGGGAGTTAGATTCTCTTTTAAAGAGCTCACCTGATTAGACCAAGCATACCCCGGATAACCTCCATTGTGGTGAACTCAAAGTCAACCGATTAGCAACTTTAATTATATCTGAAAAATCCCCTTTTGCCAAAAACAATCTCACCTAATTCCAGGAATGAAATTTATATTCAAAGTCTATCCCCCACTTGGGGACAGGGATGTGGGGGGGGGCGCGTACCCTAGGAGGTGGGAAGCTGGGAGCCATCCCGCAGTTCTGCCCAGTGCGGCTTTGGTCCTTCACAGCTTCAGGGGATGCACGGGGACAGCAACCGTACCACCTCGAGTCCTGGCTTCAGTGCACAGGAGGAGAATGTGGCGGGACCCCTGCACTGCAGGGCAGCACCTGTCACTGGGAACCTCTGCTTCCCCTGACCCGTGCCCACGGGGGAAGCCCAAGGGGGCCTGGCAGGCTGGGGTCTGCCCGCCTGAAGCTCTGTGCCACAGAAGAGTCCAGAGTCCGCAACAAGGCCCCGTGCATCCGCCAGCCTTTCTGCTCAGAAACCGCCCACCGTGGGGATCCAGCACAGCTCCCCATGCACGTTTTTGAAGAAGAGAATTCCCAGCGAGATCTGGAGAAGAAAAATTCTCCAAATATCTCAGCTGCTTTTAAGAATTCCTTTCATGCCATTCAAAGTGAGATTCTGTGTGGGCCAAATAGAATGTTGCCCACGGAAAAAAATTAAATTTTAAACATGAACTGTTGAGTTAGGTAATGACGGGAGGCAAGCTCCGGAGTCCGCAGCAGAGCTGGTTGCACTCAAGCCAGACTGCTGTGTAATTGCTTCTGGGGGTGCGGGTGCAGCTCAGCTCCAGCCCGGGAAGAAATTCAGAATCAGCCCTGTGATTAAATTTTTCGGGAACTCTGCTTCCTTCACTTCGGGGATCCTTAGTACACAGAAGAAAACAAATCTGATGGAGCAAGAAATAAGCACCATCTTCAGAATTTACTTTGATTTTTTAAACTTATGTTAAGGTTTTGATTGCAGTCCCTCCAAAATAAAAGTAGAAGATTTTATTCTCTCTGCAAATCAAAAATTCCAGAAGCCACAGAAGAAAACATTGTTCTGGCTGAGCACCAAGGAGCCTTTGTGCTGAAGAGTCAGGGTTTTGTCACGGGAGCTCTTCCAGTGGCCTTTAAATGTCCGGAGAGGGTGAGTCCCCCTGACAAAGCAAGCCCTCCCCCACCACACCTCCCCCCCTTCATGCCTACACCCCACCCCTGACTCAACAAGCCCAGTTACCTTTCTGCAATCCCCCTTCCCCCATTCTGTGATTTCTGGGAATACAGAATGTCCCAAACAAAGCAAATTTCTAGCACCACTAACAATATTGTAAAAACTCTTACTTCCAAACACACAAATCTTACTTTTCTCTGCCCCTGCCACCATCATCTCCCGAGTTGTTGTATTTTGTTTTTCGTTATTTTCTCAGAGCTTTACATCGCTAATATTGCCCACCTTTTTTTTGCTGGGGCTTCTCCCCAGGTCTCAGGGCAGAAGTGCATAAAGGGCCACGACAGGTCTTCTCTCTGCTATGGGAAGCACTCAGAACTAGCCTCCTGCCTCCTGCACTCTGGGCAGGTCTGACCCCCGATGCCCAAGGCGACAGCCTGGCGCAGTGGTACGAGCCACGCTCACTGCTGTGAAGCCGCGCCCTTGTGCCCTCGCTTACCAGCTGCACAAACTCACCAGCTTTTTAAAACGGTGTTTCCCTCATCAGGCTGTTCCCAGTCATCATCTCACTCACCAACTTGGGGTTAGGCTCCAGTTTCGTCCCGACCCCCTCATGGGCCGTGCAGTCTCCTTGGACTCAGTTTACACCACGGGTAAGCCATCCTGCGGACATGGGTGCTCTGTGGAAGTGAAGGCGGCACAGCCCGCTGACAATGGGTCACGCGCTGGTGGATGTGTCGGGGTAGCTGTCCTCTGAGATCCCTTCCAATTGTAAGAATCGGTGATAATAGTTAATATTAAACGGGCTTGTGGGCCACTGCGGTGGACAGGGAGGTATTTGTGAACTATAAAAGTACGAACGAACGCAGGGGGGCATTAACTCAACCACCACTGTGCCTCATCTTTTTGGGTGGAGTGTGTGTACGTCGGGGCCATGACTTGGGGCACTAGATCACATTTTCCCACCTATGCTCAGCACAGGAACCTCTGGCTCTTATTTTGCACACACTGGCTGGTCCGATGCTGACATCTGTTGGTCACGCGGGGTTGGAGAGGGTCTTCGTGGGCTTGTGGAAGCCTCTTCATCACCCACTTGGTTCTCCACGTTGTTTCCTTCTCTTTCTGTGTGTGGGCCACAGACTCCCGCGGTGGCGAGCGACGGGCAGCCACTGTCACCTCGCGTCAGGGGATGGCTGGCGCTACGTGACGGCACATCGAGCATCCTGTCGAGCATTCTGTCGAGGGGGAGGGGGTGGTGGTCGTTTATGCCGCCGGGGACTCCCAGATGGGAGCGTTTTTCTGAACAGCATTTGGTTTGTGGATGTTTGTTGGTTGTTTTTTTCCACTTTGCCGAGGACTCTGTGGGATCATTTGTCATGGCCTCTTCATATGACCAGACGGCCTGACATTCTGTCTTATAAAATCCAGTGGTGGAAGCTGCGAAGGGAGAAAGAATCTATTAGATGCGTTCAGCATGGATTATTAAATTAGATCAACAGAAATGCGAAGGGAATAGCATTGCCGTCCTGTGTGGATTTTTCCTGAGTGCATATCTGAGACGCCTTCGTTCTAATTAAAATACCACAGGGACTTGAGCTCGTTATTTGCCTTAGCTGCGGATGATCCGGGTTCTGTTGTAATTGTTTTGTTTGCATTTCATAGGGAATCAGTTGAGTGGACAAATAAGATAGAAATAAAAACAGATTAGAGACATTTGTTCTGCCATGTGATCATTTTAAGCGGTCCTGGGAATAGTTCTAGATCTATTTATGATGGAATTAAACGCATACTTCATGTTCATTGTTTACTGTCTCTAATTTCTGTGTTGTTTCTAAGGAAACATACATAATTTATGATAAGATGCAATATCATGTGTGAGTTGTTTTTTAAGCCTCGTTTTTGATATTGCCCTCGTGTATGCAGATGCGTCCCCACAGCCGTTTTGTGTTTGGTACAGAGCAGGTGCAGCTGCTGCAGAAGCACCGGCAGGGCAAGCTCCGCAGTAGAGAATGCAGAGGTTTTGCTTTGGGAACTTCTGCATTTAAAATCTTTGGATGAGCTGAGTGGGAGGCTCCCGGGTTCAATCGGTACATGGATTTTGGGGCTTTGCCATGAATAGAAATATATGTTTTGATGACCGGTCTCCAAGGGGATGTCAGAGCTGTCCGTTCTTATTCATATGGCAGAAGACGAGCCCAGTGCCAGTGGACAAGGCTGGGATTGAACAGTTTGGGAAAGTGCCACCGCAGCACCGTGTCTGAGCAGGGTTAACTTAGCTCCTCAGCACATCCGAAGCCTCGTGGTGGCTCTACTACCTCAGAAAGAAACTGAAGTCAGGGATCCGGCAGGCTACAGCTGAGCGAGTGCGAAGTCCTGGGGGACAGGCTGTGGGGGCCTGGCGAGGGGGGGCAGCGCAGGTCACCCCGGGCGGGGGGTGGGGAGTCTGACACAAGGGACTCCAGGGTCACGGTGTCACTGGCTGCATCTGCCCTGCGTGAGTCACTCACCGTGAGTTCCAGACAGGTTACTTTCTTCTCCCTGGGCAGTTTGCACTGAAGACCCTTGTCTGAGTCCCAGATGCTGAAGTAGCAGTTGAATTGTCTGGTCTGAGGAAGAACTTGTGACTGTGGCGTTCTCCTGCTGCAGACACTTGGAGTGGCCTCCCAGCGGCTAATTTGACCCCGTGGTGGCTGTCCTCGCTGCGAGAGCTGTGGCCTGCAGGCACCCGCGCTGGGATGGCCGCTGGCCCAGTCACATGACCAGTGAGCCTGGGTGCCTCAGCTGGTCTCCCGAGGCTTTCTGGGCCCCTGAAGAGCAAGGGTTGCGCGTCCCTGGCAACCTGCCGCCATGTCGCCCATCTCAAAAGAGCGCTCAGCCTCTCATGGTCGGCCGTGCAGAGGGGTCCAGCCCCCGTCCCAGCACCCAGCTCCAGCGTGGGGCCCTGGCAGGGTGCTGCCAGGGACAGGGTGCGCAGAGGGCTTCAGTCTCTTCTGAAAAGGGCTGCGCGGAGAAGTGGGGGCCCAGGCTCCCGAGCGGTGCTGGCACTGTCCCACGGCACCCGTGTAGAGACTGATGGCTTCCTGGGGATACAGGCAGAGGGCTGGCCGGCCCGGCAGCGCTGTCATGGTGGGCCGGGGAGACCCCTGGGGAACGGCACAGGGAGCAGGGTGGGCCGTGACTGGACAGGGGGTGTGAAATGCGGGGGGTGGATGATGCCGTCTCTTCAGTTGTGCTCACTGAAGGTAATTCTCAGTTTCAGTTCCTCTGTGGCCAAGGGAAGTCTGGTGTCCTGGGCCGTCTCGGCGTTTGGGGTCTAAAGGAGCCTGTTTTCTGCAAGTAGACATGTGGGGCTCAGCACAACAGGCCGAGCGGCTGTTTGCCCAGTTTACCCTGAGCACTCCTCACATCATTTGGGCTGGGCTATGCTGGGGTCCCTGGGCTGGGTGGGGGGGTCTTCCATATCCCTGTCAGGGGGCTCTACAGTCCAGGCCCGGGTGTGTGTGGGCCGAAGTCCAGCTTGCATTTGGCTATGTGGACGCCACCTCTGACACGGGCTGAGCCCACGAAGGACCCCTGGTGCTAAATCGTCAGCCCAGCAAGGGGTAGTTACTGCTTCTGCCCCAGAGGGCCCCACCTGGGCAGTAGGCCTCTGTCCTCTCCACATGGCCACCCCGCGGCTGGGCCACATAGCCTACGTGTGACATTCCTGCACAGGGTCCCGCATATTCCTGCTCTGTGTCCACCCAGTGGCCCACCAGTCCTGGAGGAAACCCAGATCTCGTGTTCCTGAACCAGGTGGGGGAGCCTGAGGTACTGCTGGGACCCCAGGTGGGGTCCCTGCCCGGCCTGTGCTCCACCCTGGCGGCCTGCTTCTGGGGGGGGTCCTGCGTCTCCCCTCCCCCCTCCCCCACTGTAGAGAGCAGGCCACCAACTCTCTCCTGCCTGACCCCTGGCTTACTTTGCCATAGGCTCTTCACTTAAAAGGCAATTTCTCTAATTGCTCATTTGGGGATCTGATCTGATACTCCCCTGACAGGAGCCTTTGACTAAGGTGTTAGCAGAAATTAAATGCCTATATCTCAAGGTCCTATCTACACACAGGCCCTCACGTACACCGCCCGTCTCTGCGCTTCCCATCCCGGGCTCCAGTTTCCATTTCTTGTTAGTTTCCCACTGGCAGAATCACTTCAGGCTTTCCCTCTTACTGGTTGAGCGGAGAGCAGCCACACCTGTTCGACGGAGAATGTTCTCATTACATTCGGGGCCATGGGGCTCATCCACGGCGTGCTGATAACACCGAAGCTGAGGCCACACATCCATGTGCCATAGGTAGGCATGTCACATCCACAGGGAGTCCTCCCATGGGCTGTGGGGCTGGAGACCACGTGGCTTCTCCCGGGGCAGCCGCCACGGCCTCCTGCCGCTGACGACCACACGGGAAGGCGGATCCAGTATTGCCAAATGTCCCACCATGTTGACAGACTACAGAAAGCCACCTTGTCAGTGAGACCTCCTGATTCACACACTGGGCTCTGCAGGGGTGTTTCCCCACCCCCTCTCCTGCACCCCTCTCTGACCTCCCGCCAGAGGCTGCCAGGCGTGCACTGTGACACCCAAGGCTGACCTGTGGCCTGTGGTGCGCAGGCCCTTCCCTCTGCTTCCTGCTGGGTTTCGCCCATGGAGCTCCAGCTCCAGACAGTTCGTGCCCGACAGGGATCAGATGCACAGCAGGGTCATCAGGGTGCTGACGGTAGGACAGGCACTGGGCACTGGGCTGCAGGTCCTCCAGCCCATGGCCAGCATGGCCTCCACCCAGTGATGTACTACTCATGCACGTAGAGGAGGTGGCTGGTGTGGCCGCTCCTGCAGGCAAAGGAGCTGTGGACACCTGAGCGACGCCTGAGCGAGGCTAGTTAGAAATGTCTGCCCTGCCCAGAACACGCAGCCACACCAGGTCCGATCAAATGGCCTGATTGTCATCCCTGTTGTCTGTGGGCCTGAGTGCCGTCCCTTACATCCCTGGTACTCCAAGTGCGGTCCACGGGCCTACAGCATCAGCGTTGCTGGGGGCTCGTGGGAAGGCAGAACCTCAGGCCGGGCCCTAGACCAACTGGGTCAGCATGCATTGCGAAAAGATCCCGGTGACTCACATGCAGATCCCAGGCTGAGGAGCGCCAACGACCAGTCATCTGCCACCCCCACTCACTCCCGAGACTGGTGTGCTCCGTGAGGGTCTATACCTCCAGATCTCAGGAAGCAGAACTCCCAGCTTAAGATGCAGGTTGAACACACTGCCCTGGGTCCTCCTGAACACCCAACAGAAAGCTAGGGTACCGGGATAGGTGTTAACCTAAGTGGACAAAGGTCAGAGGAGGGGACAAGAAATTCAAGGTGGCTGGAGCTCACAGGGAACGGGGCCCGGAGCCAGCAGATCCATCTGGCAAGTCGGAAGGGAGGAAGGGAGGGGAGGAGACTTCCTTCCCTGAGAGACTGACCAGGGGCCCGTCAGGAGGGCCTTCCCAGGGAAATGCCCACCGCGGCCCCATCACAGAGCCTTGCAGCCAGCTCCCCGATGCTGCAGTGTGACCATGAGCCCACAGACAGAGAAACACGCAGCAGGAAGGCAGAGACTGAAAATCAGCAAAGGAAATTTCCAAACCCTAGCTCTTCATGTCCTCAGGAGGTGAGAGGAGGTCCTAACCGTGTAACAGGATGGGACACTGTTGGAAAGAGCAGCAGAATGTGACCCTCAGGGCAGAAGTCCTGCAGCACTGGGCTGCCCAGTGAGGAAATGTCCTGAGTGCAGAGCAGGAAGGTGGAAGGGCCAGGAGGGGTGGGCTGGAGGAACGGACCCTTCTCCCTTGCAGACAGGCAGACTGCAGACCTATAGACCCCAGACCTGCAGACCCCAAACCTCAGACCCACAGACCACAGACCCACAGATCCCAGACCCACAGACCATAGACCCCAGACCTGCAGACCCCAAACCTCAGACCCACAGACCACAGACCCACAGA
>NW_027397484.1:15232-27211 GCF_003265705.2 Callorhinus ursinus | reverse complement strand
CCAGGCCGACTGTCATTCTGCCGTATCAGAAAAGTAATCACAATGTGAGTGTCCCAAGTGATGAAGGCCCCCCAAGCCCCCAAACCATGAGGAGGATCAGCAGTGGCCTTCCCACGCACTGTTTGCTGGGCGAGATTAAAGCTGCTCGTTCCTACAGAAACACCTAGATTCTGCTCACCAGACCCAGAAGCAGGGAATGAGCTCAGCGCTCGGTGCCACCACTCACACCGCCAGTGTGTAAGACAGCGGTTCTGCAGACTGTCCTGCTTGCAGGCCGTGAGCAGTCCAAGCAGACACTGGTCTAGGACAGCCGCTAGCATGTGCAGACCCACGCAGCCCCTCAGCACCGGCACTGCCTTCTGTGTCGGAGCTTCCGTGGGGTTCTGGAACTGGTCCCCTGCGGCCCTCATCTGTCAATGTCAAGGTTATGGCCGTGGGACAGAGGCTATATGGTGAGGCTTCCCCAAAGTCCGCCTTGAGGTGGGCTATTCACATGGGGAGTAGAACCAGGGAACAATGTGGAGGCTGACTTTGTCTGCAGTCTACCAGCCTCTGCTCAGAAGCCAGCTCTCAGCCAAGCCAGGGAGGCCCCCAGAGCCAGACTCCCCTCCCGGGGGCTCTGACGATGCCTCAGCACCGTGCACCTGCCCAGTCCTTCCAGGTGACAGGGCACAGCGGTGCTTGGGAGGTGCATCGTGCCCAGCTGGGAGCTATATTTCCCAGGAACCATGCACCATTCCGACCAACCCGATGCAGGCAGACGAGCGGATTCCCAGGCAGCGGGTTCCTGTAAGGGGTGAACTGGGCCCTCCCTGATTTTCTGCCAGGAATGGAGCGGCGATAGGAGCTGGTACAGCCCCCTGGTAACCACAGAGCTGCAGGGGTGCCCAAACCACATGCCACGGCAAGTCCTGAGGGCTCCTCAGGCTGCCACCCCAGCCTGGCCTTCCTCGGGTCTGCCGGGGAGGAGAGTAAATTCTCATTGGGCCAGGCTCTCAGTTTTCTCTGTTTCTTGCAGCTGAACACAATCCTTAACAAGTAGAGAAAACACATCCTTCCCCGCTCCTGCCCCCAAATGCCTCTGCTTCCAGGAATGACTGAGAGGGAAGGCAATCAGAAATTAAATGTCAGGCTCTGACAGAACTTAACACTACGTACCAGGTGAAGGAGAACCGGTCACCCCTTCACTCATCTCATGAGATGCCCCTCCAGACACCTGCCCCTGGAGAAAGGGTGCTGCCCGAGGAGAGCGTGAGGGCGGGGCTCGCAGCACGGGCAGCGATGGTGACACCCCACTCTGCCCTGAGCACTTGGGCCTGAGCGTGGCACACGCACTGGCTCACGTGGGCCCTGGCCCTCAGGGCGGGGCCTCATGGCACTCTTCTCCCCCGAGGCCGAGCAGCGGGGCCGGGGTGCACGCGGGAGACCAGCAGAGAGTCCCCCCACGGGATGTGCTTAGGGGAGCCACCCCCTCAGCCCTGTGAGTCCCAGCTGCGAGATGAAGGCCCTGTGTTCTGGGGGTGTCTGTGCACTGAGCAGGGGCGGCGAGGGGGCGTTGGAAAGGAGGAGTTCCACTGGGTTCAGAAGTCAAATCATCACCCCAAACTGAAGCCCATCCTTCACTCGGATGCCGAGGCTAGACCAGTCCAGTGGGCTGGGGCCGATGGGATGTCAGCCCGTCGTACTCTCCGCCACACATCTGTCCGCATCTCTGGCAGGTGAGCTGGTCAGGAGGGCGGGGTCCTGATGAATGGGACTGCACCCTTATGGAAGGGGGCCCCCAGGGCTCCCGGGCCCCTTCCACCACGTGAGGACGCACAAGAAAGCAGCAGTCTCACCAGAACGCAACCACACTGGCACCCTGAGCTTGGACTTGAGCCTCAGACCGGGAGGAATGAATGTTTGTTGCCTATACCCTCCACCACTGAGACACCTGCCGTCACCCCTTGGTCCCAAGCATTTCTCTGCCTGCGAGTCAGCTCAGATGAATCTGGTCCTTTCCTGGGCCAAGAACAGAGCTCTCCCTGCAAACCAAGGTGTGGGCAGCAGTTCCGCAGATGCTCACCATGCAGGGGGTGCGTGGCCATCTCCAGGGTGGCTTGCTCAGCTTCAAAATCCCTGACATGTGGGTGTCCCTCCTGATGTCAACTGGCTTCACCAACAGCTCTGGGCAATGCAACCTCACTCCGGACGTCCTTTCTCCTGTGTCCAGATCCAACCCCCAGCTGACAGCCCACGCCCCGTGACCCTCCGGATCGGGTCTCCCCGAGCATCCTTGCCTCCTGCCTCCTTGGGCTCTGGCAGCAGCACTGCCTGCCCTGCTTGCTTCCTGAGATACGAGCTTTTATTTTATTGTATAACGAACACCGAGGTGCCATCTGGGAGGGGACCTGGGACAGCAGACCTTCCACCTAGGGCCTGTCTTGGGGCCTCCAAGGTCCTGGGTTAGATTCCACCCTCCATCTGCATCAAAAGTGTCCCAGCTGTCGCCTCTGGACCTCCTTCTGGAATGTTCTCTGCCTCTTGCCCATGGAATAGATTATAAATCATTTATCCCAGGGACTCTGGGTTGAATTTCTCCAATGCAGACATTCTGCAGACTGCATTCTAACATGTCCGTCATTTGTTCTTGGCATAAGAAGAAAGGAGCTGCGTTTCACACGCAGCTTCCGAAGTGACCCCTTGACCCTTCCACGCTGCGTCGTCTATTTGCACACTCCTGAGTTGTTGGGGAAAGCCGGGGCTCCAGTGAGGCTGGCGCTGGGCAGTGGGCTTCAGGACTGTGTCCTCTGTCACAGTAAAGGGTTAAGTGTGCTAACTGCTTCTCATTTCCAACAGCATTTCTCAGGGACACAAGATTTTCCACAGTCAGAAAAAAACCTCCTTTCTAATTTATTAAATAGCCTCAGTCTGACCAAAGGAGTTTATGATCAATATAAGTAATCTCTGTCTCTCTCTGTGTGTGTGTCTCTCTCAAATGGTCTTCTGCAGGGAAAAATACTGTTTTACTAATACAAACTACAAAGCAGACTTCCCGAACACATCTCCTTGGATGGAAGATTTGCAGATAATCAGCTCCTCAACTAGAGACATGGCCCCCGAGGGGACCATAGCAGTACCTCCCAAGGAGATAATATTCTTATTTCTGAATATTTTCTTTTCTGTAAGAGCCAGTATAGGTTTAAAACACTGTGAAAGGCTGATCTAGTGCACAGTCTGGCTCTAGAGCTGTTATAAACAACACACCAAACCTTTCTCTTTTATTTTCCAAGAAAAGTGACTATTTCCACTCACAGTGGGAAGCAGGCTTCGAGGAGGCTGCCTTCTGCACACCAGAGCTGCCCAGGAAGTCCCAGCCCGTGGGCCACCATGCCCCTCACCCGCAGATGCACTGATTCCCGTTTCTGTCCCTTCTTCCTCTGCTTCACATTGTCCGCTACGAGCGACTCTATGGAAGGGGATCACAGGTACATCATCTGAGCCCACGCCCGCCTGGCCCTGGGCTCAGGAAAATGCTGCGGCTGTTCAGCACCCATGGACCCACTTCCTGGCTCCCTGAGCCCTGATTTTCCTCCAGGGCCCCATCTCCCCTGGAGTTGAAACCTGTCACCCAGGACTAAGTCAGTGGTGCATCTTCTCTGCAACCGCAGTGACGCTGCTGGGACAGAGGAGGCCCAGGGACAGACGCGGCCTGGCAGCGGCCGGACACCTCCGTGCCTGACGGCAGTGGCGTACCACTGAGCAGGGATCCTGATGGAGGTTCACCCGTCCTGCCTAGCTGCCCTTCCAGAGGAGCCGTTTCCTCTTTTGTACAAAGCAGCTGGGGTCAGTCTCCCCCACTTGTGTTCAGCAAATCTTTACTGATGAAGACGCAGAAGGTTTCAAAATAAGACAAAGGAGGTGGAGGGCACATTTAGTGACATGGTTCCATCCATAGAGCTTGACAGGGGCATCTCCATGCAGTGATCCTGCCTTTTACACCCACATTCACAATAATTAACTGTGAGAGAAGACTTTGATCTACACTGTAGTTAGCGTCTTGTAGAATTTACGGACACTTTTAACAACTGTATGGTTCCGTGTCTTGACAAAGCAGTGTGTGTTTTCATGCTTTTATCATGAATTATATTAATTCTAACGTGTGCTCTTTTCTCAGTAGAAAAGAACAGTCCCACAGTTGAAGCGACCTTTGCAGGGGATCTCCCTTCCAATCTCTTAGCTAACCGAGCGCCCATGTGACTAACGGAGGTCTGTGTGTGTCATGTTATGACTCAGTAACACGACACATTTGCTTCCTGAGGCACGAACACCAGTAAGATGCAGATGGGAGCCTTAACCCTCCTACAGACAGAACAGAGAAGGGACAGAAGTCTGTGAGTCCAGGGGCAGCGGACCCTGGTGTGGCAGAGACCTGGGTTCAAGTCCTGCAGCCACCAGAGCCTCACTGTGGCACCCACGGTTTCTAGCCTTTGATTTCCAGTTACCAGGGTTATTATCTGTAGCTCATTCATTCTGTAGATATTTACTGAGCTCCTACTCTATACCATGTGCTATGCATTTCATGATGAATAAAAGCAGGTGAGTGGACAGTCTAGTGAAAACAGAAACAGGAATGCAATGAGATATGTAAGTGTCACCAGGGAAACAGAGACAACAGTGACACCTACCTGGTCCAGAAAGGTCAGGGAAGGGTCCCTTGGGGAGTGACAGCAGAGCTGAGATGGTGGGCCACCAGGAGTGGCCAGAACGGGAGCGGGGGCGGGGGGCACTCCAGGCAGAGGTAACGGCATATGCACAGGCCCTGTGGCTGGAGCAGGGGTGGGCAAGGAAGGGGCACAGGGGCGCTGAGACAGGCACACTGGGCTTTGGGCCTTGGGGGGGTTTCTCTTATGCTGGTGTGAGGGGAGCAGGGGAGGGTCCCCAGCAGCAGAGGCAGATGACCAGATGTGCTTCTTTAAAAGGTCATTCAATCGGCCACAGGGAGTGCAGAGGGGGCGGGGGGCCTCTGTGGAAGTCACGGGACCAGTCAGGAGGCTGTGCAGGCAGCAGGCCTCTGTTCCCTTGGGGTGGAGGCCATGAAGATGGGGGAAACAGACGGATTCCAGGGAATCTGAGGGAATTTGGGCCATGAAATGAACAGGTTAGTGCTGGGTCAGGTATGAGGAGGGAGACACAACATAAAGAATGAGTAAGTCGACAGCTTGTGGTTCCATGTATTACATCGGAAACAGTGAGTTCTGGAATGGCGCTTACTCCTGGCTTGCGGACTGCACCGCCCATGAGCCACCCAAATGCAGACCTCAAGAAACACCCAATTTATGAGTCTGGAGCTAGAAGACAGGAACATTCTAGACACATAAATTTGGGATCTATCACTGTATGGACTGTCTTGAAGGCCGGGGAATGAACTCAGAGACGGGAGCCTGTGGGCATCTGTGTGGGACACCTAACACCCAGGCAGACGAGGGGGTGCCTGGCAAGAAGACTGGGGGCAGGAGGAACCCCACTGGTGCAGTGTTGCAAAGCCACATGTCAAGAGTGCACACAGAGGAAGTGGCCGGCAACAGTGTCAAGTCTGTGGCGCGGCCCAGGGTTGCACCTGAAGATGGACTTAGTGATGCTGGGGCATCAGTGGCCTGAGCAGGAAGTGTCTGCGTTGAGTGTGGGAAAGAACCGAAATGGAGACTGCTGGTGGGGAGGTGTGCGGCCAGGGACACTTCCGATGGGGCCGGCGAGAAGAGGAGGGCCTGGCTCCACGGACGTGTGCGGCCACAGGCAGGGTTAGCACGCGGTCGGTGGGCATACTGGACGGGAGGTGAGGCGGGTATTTAGCGCCAGGAAGTAGGGTCCAATACAAGTGGCTAGCAGGCTGGAAGGTGACATGACGACGAAGTGGGCAGGGCCACGGGTCTAGGGAAACAAGCCGCGTGCAAACGGAGTGGCCCTGCAGGCAGCTCTGGCCATGGGGATGCAGGCCCTATGCTGACAAATCCATGAAGTGTTCGTGGTTGTTTTTAAAGCTGAGAATCCTGCATTCTTAGCTGATTTTCAGTAGAAATGCCTACCTGCAAGCAGGCCCCACTGTGTAGCAGCTGCTGCAAGCACCCTGATAAAGGGGAGGCAAGGACCCAGGCTTCTGTGTGGTTGTCAGGAGGTGCTCAGGGGCTCCCCGAGCTGCCCGTGCCACAGTCACTTCTCAGCGAACCACACCCCGATGTCACTGTCACAAGACCCGGGAACCACGCTGGATGGTCTGTACCTTCCGCCTCACTCGCATGCCGCTCTTACAAGTCTTCCCCCAAGGGCCCTGAATGCTCTTCTGGATCCCTGGAAACGTGCTCAATGTCAAAGTCACGGACACGGAGACACTGAGCAGGCTCATCAGCCATGTGCCCCAGCTGGCCCAGGGGGGAGATTGGTCCGCTCCACAACACGTCTGCCTTGGGGCTCCAAGGGATCTGCCAGGAGGAGACAGCATTTTCCCAGGTCACACTTGTCCACCAGGAAAATCATCTTCTCACCACAGGAAATGTGTTCTTCGTGGTGTCACAGTCCTGAAATACGGGAGGGCAAAATCACTGTGACTCCTCTAGGAACCAAGACCCACCAGAACTTGTGCTGGCAGCTGGTGTACTCCCTGGGGACACAAGTTCCCAAACACGGCATTTCCAATCTCTGCAGGGCAAGTCACAGTCCCCACCGCCGAGCTGCTCCACAGATGGCGATGGAAGCACAGTCCAGAGGTAACACACCCGAATCCGTGAATACACCGCCCTCCTCTCAGACTGACGCAAGCAGATTCTGATTTGAGAACTTGGGGTGCTGACAGGTACTCAGTTAGATGGTCTGAGGAGACATGAAAACACAAGCCCTTTTCTTCTCTTTCTGATGAACTGCCAAGTGTGAAATCCCACTCTTGGTGGGAAAAGCAGGCTCATGGCTCATTACCCAAATGGAACTTGGCGGTGCTGGTTGGTTTAGCCCCATTTGTGTCAAATACACTATTGAGGCTGGAGGGTTTGAATACATTTCTGACGCTAAAGTCTGGGAGCTCCTGCTCTGATGAGGAAAGACTGAAGAAACTTTCTGTCATTTTAAAAAAAGTCTCTTTAATAAAAATTGCTGTCTTGGGGCGCCGGGTGGTGCAGCCAGTTAAGTGTCCGACTCTTGGTTTCGGCTCCAGTTGTGATCTTGGGGTTGTGGGGTCCGGCCCCATGTCGGGGTCTGCACTGAATGAGGAGTCTGCTTGAGGTTCTCTCTCCCTCTCCCTCTGCCCCTCCTGCTCATACGGGTGTGCTCTCTCTAAAATAACTACATCTTTAAAAAAAATAATTGCTGTCTCCCCTCCGCGTCTCCTGCACTGGAAACGGGAGATTCTACCTTAGCATTCCACTCTGCTAACTTCTCATATGAACTTGTGGCAGCCTTGCAAAATAGCTGGCTGACATCAGTGCGGGCCGTGTGTGCTGTTCGCAAACAAAGGATGCCTATGGTCCCGGTGGCTGATCTACATTTTTAACCTATGGCGAAGTCTCACTATTTCTATTATGAAGTTTCTTGCTCCAGCACAATGAGAATTAAGAAGCTAACAAAGGAACTCCAATAAGCAATGGCTTGTAAATTCCTAAATTCACTGTGCCTGTCACTGCCACTAAGGGAAAGAAATGTAAGACTAATAGAGAAGAATGTGTACATCCCTCCAAAACAACAGAATAAGCTCCTTTAACATTTACGTGACAATTTCCTGCCATCCCTCAAAATAAAACTCAGGATAATAAAAAGGGAATTTCAAATGAGGCACCAACATGACACCTAGATTCCAAAGTCCATTGGTGACTGACCACAAATGGCACATCCTGACGTGTCTGTTTCAGAACCCACCAGATGCCTCGTCTGACCCCTGGCGGAGAGTGTGAGATGGGCTGTGGGCCCCTGAGGGAGGGTCTGGGAGGACGCCCTCTCTGGGAAGTTCCACTAATACCTCCAGGGCGGGGAAGGGAGGGGCCCACCCACCAGCGTGGCAGGAGTAGCCTAGGACACACAGCTTCAGAAAGGTCCCATGGAGATGGAGAACAGTGGCTGGAATCCAGGGAAATTTTGGAGGTCATATCAACAGGTTAGTGATGGGTTATATAGGAGGGAACCTCACCCAAACTGAAAACTTCAGCTCTGTGTGAGCCCATGTGAAGAGCATGAAAAGACAAGCTACAGACTGGAGAAACATTTTGGGAAACCATATATCTGAGAAAGAAATAACAACCAAAAACATTAAAAACTCTCAGAGTTAACCAGTAAAATACGAACAATCCAGTTAAGAGAATGGGCAAACCACATGAACAGATATTTCACCAAAGAGGACATACAGATGGCAAATAAACCCATGAAAAGAGTTCAGTATCACCAGCCATCAGGAAAATGCAAGTAAAAATCACACACTATATGGGTGCCTGGGTGGCTCAGTTGGTTAAGCGACTGCCTTCGGCTCAGGTCATGATCCTGGGGTCCCAGGATCGAGTCCCGCATCCGGCTCCCTGCTCAGCGGGGAGTCTGCTTCTCCCTCTGACCCTCCCCCCTCTCATGTGCTCTCTCTCTCTAATAAATAAATAAAATCTTAAAAAAAAATCACACACTATCAGAATGGCTAAAATAAAAACTAGCGAGCAACAACAGTAAATACTTAGGAGAAGGTGGGGAAACTGATCACTCATACATTGCTGGTGGGAACACACAATGGTACAGCTGCCGTGGAAAATAGTTTGGCAGTTTCATATAAAACTAAACATACAACAACCGTACCATTCAGGAACTGTGCTCTTGAGTACTTATCCCAGAGAAAAGAAATGTTCCTACAAAAACCTGCACATGGATGTTTCCAGCAGCTTTATTCACAATAGCCCCAAACCCGAGACAGCCCAGCTGTCCTTCAACAGGTGAATGGCTGAACAAACTGTGGTACGCCCATGCGTGGAACACTGCACAACAATGGAAAGGAATAAATTGTTGACATATGTAGAAATCTGCATGAATCTCCAGGAAATAATGCTCTCAAATGAGTACCATGGGGAGGAAAGGTCCTCAGGTACAAGTAGGCCCAGGGAGACTGGAACAGGAGACTGCAGGGAGAAAGAAAGTCCTCACTTTCCCAAGTTCAGTCAGCAATTCATGACTGAGTCAGCAGCTCTGGTCTTCTCTGAGATGGGCACAGAAGGGTGACTGTGGTGGAGACCAAAAGGGGCACCATGCATAAAGTGTCTAGCATGCGGCAGGACCTTAAGAATCACTAGTGGGACAGAAGGGATGGAGTGGCGGAACGGGGTGGATGCAGCGGAGGGAGTTGACGGAGTGGGCAGAGGGGGTAGAATGGGGGGCATGGAACAAAATGAACGTATGAATGGAATGGAACTGAAAGTCCTTGC
Source organism: Callorhinus ursinus (assembly GCF_003265705.2). Lineage (NCBI taxonomy): Eukaryota > Metazoa > Chordata > Mammalia > Carnivora > Otariidae > Callorhinus > Callorhinus ursinus. The sequence continues at coordinate 17,795 of NW_027397484.1, read as the reverse complement.
GAGGATTCTTCTTTAACTTCTCTTACACCTACCAGACATGTCTGGCTTCTCCTCAGTAATCACCTTGGGAAGATCACAACCCTGGGGTCAACAAGCATTTCATGAACACCCATGAATTATGGCCACAGTGACCGCAGATATTACACAACTTTTGTGAGGACGTTTCTCACTACATCAGGCAGGAGGAAACTTTTTAAAAACTGAGCAGACTGCGTCTGCCTTATCAATTACTTGGGCATTTTCATCTGTTGAAAAAGAGATTTAAAGCTTTAATGCAACAGGGCAAATCTTACTGGTCTATTCTACACTCTCAAGAGTGTCTCTCCAGCAGAAGGCATGGATCACCAAACAAGACAACCAAGAACTGGCCAATTTGTCCCCAGTCCTCCCGGAAAGCACAGTCTCCCACCCCCTAAAACACCTCTTGTCTTTCACAGGCACGTTCCTGGTTACTGTGCTGCCACGTGCAATCTTCAACGCGGCCTCCTTTACTCCATAATACCTGGAGAACCACCCTCGTTGCCACTGGAGGGGCATTTCTGCTACAGAAGGAGAAAAGGAAGGACCTCCTGGAGGAGAAGAATGCTCGTTCAGCCCACCAGCACCACCATCGAAGGCTCTTCTCATGATCACACAAACAACTGTCCTAAATGCAAAACCAAATCAAAAAAGAGAAAGTCACCTATCAGCGCCCGAGATGGATGGTGGTGAGGGAGCCGCCTAATAAACTCTGGGGGAGTGGGTGGTAATGGCTCCTCCAGGGAAATGTGCTAACTGGTTGCAGGCATCACATAAGTCTTTGAAATTCACTGCCTCAGCAATCCTTGAAAATAAAAGGGACATTATTACAAAACGGCAAAGGAGGGCATTCAGCTAGAAAATGGGTTTAAAACTTAATATTAAACTTGAAGTTATTGAGCCAGTGATCCTTTTGGGTGAAATTTTCAATTCTATTATCGAAGACTACTCTATTTAAGACTCTGTTCTGGCACCTACAGGGGGTATCAGAAAGATGAAATATAATCCCTTAGCCACAAATAACAAGAGAATTTCGTGAGGGCCCAGCAGAATGGCCCAGGGTGCTGTCAGACAATACAGAGTCCACACAACTGGGACAGCAACTCATCCACCCCTCACCATCAGCTGTGTGGCTGAGGGGGGCCACTTACGCTATCTGAAGTTCAACTTTCCTAATTATAAAATGGTAGTACGGTGCTGCAGGGGAAGGCTAAAAAATCTTTTCCCCACACCTCCCAGCTTCACCAGCTAGGCCTTGGGAACTAGACTGGCCGGAGAGACCAGCAGGAGGAAGACAAATAGGAGCTTTTTAAGCTCCATCAGAGCGCTCAGCGCTGAGTACCTCCAAATGGCACTTAGTAGTGGGGCGTATCTAGCATCTAAACTAAAAGAACAACAAGCTTTTAGAGAAATGACAAGACAAAGGAAGAGGTTTGTGTTTCTGGGGCAGCAAATCATGGGAAGGTAAACACGTGGGGGAACATGAAAGACAAGTCCAGTTTGTGACACGGGCCGTGGGGACGCCTCTGGTTGTGCGCCCCGGCTGGCCAGGGTGCACGTCTGTCTCTGGTGGTTCACTCCTGTTTCTCCTAGCTCAAAGAGAGGGAAGGCGCCTCTGCCAGGTCACATCCCGAGTTTAGGCAAACAGGTGCAGGGCAGAGGGCTTCTCTGTGTATCTGCTTCTTCACAACTCCCCATCAAGCCTTCAGCCCGCAATAATCCTCACGTGCAGGGGGCACATTTCACTCCCTGCAGGGGACCCGCCGCCCAGCTGCCCTTTGCCCCTCTCCTGAGAAAGGCCCTCAGTTTCCTCCAGGTGAGCACCCCCTTCAACACTTGCAGCCCCTGTGATCCGAAGTGGACTCCATCCATGGCTCGGCAGTAAGCCCCGGGGTCCAGGCCTGAGTAAGAGTGCACGGCCTTCCTTGGGCCACCGTGACTGTTTGCGGGTGAGCCCATGACCCAGGCAAGTCCAGGAAGGTTCAAGAACATCCGGCTGGAATGCTGGTTCAGAGGCTCACGTCTCTCTGCTGGACACCAGCCCTGAGACAGGAGGCCCCGGGAGTGGCTCTCGTACTTGAGGAGACAGAGAAGGTAGCCCACTGGTGGGGGAGCAGAGAGACTTTGCAGAGCCGGTCAGCTGGACTCTGGAGGAGCTGCTGCTGAAGCTCGTGGCTCCACGGGCCTTCCCGAGTACACGTGCCAAAAAATAAGTCTGCCCACCTGGGTGGCTCAGATGGTTAAGCGTCTGCCTTCGGCTCGGGTCACGATCCCGGGGTCCTGGGATCGAGTTCCGCATCGGGCTCCCTGCTCCTTGGGAGCCTGCTTCTCCCTCTGCCTCTCTCTCTCTGTCTCTCATGAATAAATAAATAAAAAATCTTTAAAATAAATAAATAAATAACTGCCTTTGCTTCAGGCACTTCAGGTTGGGTTTTCTGTCATTTACAATTCAATTACAACACCCTGCACAGAGCCAGTGGGAGAATCACAGTGTGCGGGGGGAGTGGGGGGAGGACGTGGGGGCAGGGCGGGGCGGGGGGGGGGG
>NW_027397484.1:14501-15132 GCF_003265705.2 Callorhinus ursinus | reverse complement strand
GGGGCAGGGCGGGGCGGGGGAGGGAGGACGTGGGGGCAGGGCAGGCAGGAGAGGGGGGGAAGTAGTTGTCTCCTGGAGATCTGACACAGAAAGGGCTGTTGCCTGGCTCAGTATACAGCAGGTGTTCAATAAATGACGACTGTACAACGTCCCTGCCGCAGGGACTCATTTAACCCCGAAACGCGTCACTCGGCCGCGGCCCACTTCTTCCTTCCCGTGCGCCCCAGGCGCCTCCAGCTCCGCCTGCACAGCACGGACTGAGCCCTGCGCCCCGTCACCAGCACCGTCACCTTGTGGGCGAGCCTCGCCCCCAGCCCTGAGCAAGGCCCTGGATTTCCCTCCTCCGCCGACTGGTTTTCTCTGAAGAATAGTCTGGGACAGCCAGACCCCTGCGCCAGCCCCGCGAGACCGCCGGCACCCAGCGCGGGGCCCACGAGGCACGCGCCCCTGCCCCACCACGACCTCGGGGCTGCTCGCCCGCGTCCGGGACCAGGAGCAGGACTCCGGAAGGCGTGATGCCCCCAGGAGGGGCAGCGGGAGCCTGCGGGCTTCTCGGTCACTGGGAGCCGGCCCCGGGCGGGCGCAGCCGAACCCCGCGCATTGGGCACGCGGAGCCCCCCCCCGCCCGCCC
>NW_027397484.1:0-14101 GCF_003265705.2 Callorhinus ursinus | reverse complement strand
CAGGCCTGAGGAGACGCTGTCCACACAGTAGTGAACCCCAGGACCAGGAGGGTGTGGCTCTGGGGCCGGCCTCACAGAGCGGCCCAGAGCTGCCCCTGAGGCAACTGTGGACTTCTGGAACATTCTTTACACTGTAGACTGGCTCCGGAAATGCTTGCTGTGGGAAGCCCGGAAGTGCTCACGCAGGCGCAGCCTTGGCCCTGTCCATAGCTTCTTATGATTGGCTGATCCGTCGTGCCAATCCTGTTCCACTTGGCCAGTGATTGGTCCAGGTGGTCATGTGACCCAGTTCTGCCCAATGAGCTGTGAGGGGCTGTCTGCGGGGGGAACCCTGGAAAGAGCCTCCGGGGGAGGGAGAGGGAGTCGCCTGGATAGAGGAGGGGGCGCCGCCATTAGAAAGCCGGGCCCGACGAAGGAAGCCGGAGGCGGGCCGGGACCGAGGCAAGCGGGAGGAGGTGGAGCCCGCCGGCCAGGGCCGGAGCCCGGCCGGGGAGGACCGCGCCGCGGTGGAATCCCGCGACTCGCAGGCGACCGCGCCTGAGACTCGGCTGGCGAGGGACCCCCGTGTCACCGCTGGGGAAACCGAGGCAGGCGGCGGTGGAGCGACTAGCGCAGGCCCTGGCCTTTCCGGTTCCGGTCCAGGGCGCTGCGGCGCATCACCCCGTGGCGCGCCCCTGGAAAGCGGGGGGCCCGCGTGGCGGGGCCTGGCGTGTCCTACGGACGCCCGACCGGCCTCGGGCTCCCCCGCGCAGGAGAGCCGCCCTGTGGGACGCCGCGACCACCCGGGCTGTCGTGTGCCCTCGGGTCTTGTTCCGCAGGGAAGACCGCGATGAGAAGAGGCTCGGGAAGTGCCGGGTGGTCGTCGCAGACCCGCGTGGGCTCCGGGGCCCGCCGGGGACTCGCCGTCACCGTCCTGAGCGCGGAGGCGGGCCGGGGCCTCGCTGCGGGGCTGCCCGGGCGGGTGAGGCGGCGCCGAGCGCAGAGAGGGCCTGCGCACGGAGGTCGGCTGCGACGGCTTCTAGGGGCAGTGGCACCTCCCCAAAGTCCCCAAAACCGTGGGCTGCCGGAAATGGGATTAAAAAAGGAAAAAAGATTTACTGAGAGCGCGCGAGCGCGCACGAGCGTGAGCACAGGGCAGGAGCTGCGGAGGGGAAGACTCTGGAGCCGCCCCCCGCGGAGCGCGGGGCCGGCTGCACGCCCCACAACCCCGAGGTCGTGACCCGAGGTCGTGACCCGAGGTCGGGACTCGAGATCGTGACCCGAGGTCGTGACCCCGAGGTCGTGACCCCGAGGTCGTGACCCGAGCCCAAACCACGAGTCTGACGCTGGACCGGCCGAGCCCCCCGCGCCCCGGGAAGGTGGCGTTTATCTGGGGCTGTGGATCCCACAAGCGCAAGTGGCGTCCTGGTCTCGGAGCGGCCGCTCGGGGTCCTGCTCTCGGATGAGAGGCAACGGGGCGCAGCAGGCGAGCCTCTTCTTCCCGAAGGACTCTCTCTAGCCCTGTCGCTTCCGTGAAAGGGAACGAAGTCCACTTTTCAGGGTGGAAGCCGCGTGGCGGACTCTCGGCGGGTGCGGTGAGCGCAGGCTGCTTCGCCTGCGGGAGACGCCGTCCCTGCTTGAGACCAGCCGGCCCGGCGCCCCTGGGGCGGGCCCCTCCCTCCCGCGGGCTCTGCGTGAGCCTGGCCCTGCGCCGTTTCAGCCAGGCGTCTTGTGACTCTGGCTCGGGTCTGTCAGCTTGTTGTACCCCTTGCCCCGCCTCTGTCTTCCCAGTCTCGGGTTGGCGCCTGGGAGACGCACCGACCACCTTTGCCAGGAAAGTTGGGCCTCAGCCCTTGCTGGCGGCTGTTGACGTCGAGGAGCTTTCTTGCGCTGAAGTCGTGGAGAGGTGGGGCTGTAACTGTGGCGCATCCAGCAGGCATCTGGCCTCCACGGGAGATCGCCCACCGGATAGCCGCTGACAGGACGAAGCAGGGTCTCAGTCGAGGCCGCCTCGGTAATGTCGTTGGAGCCCACGGATTGAGCCAGCCCCTAGTGACTTCTCCCCTACTCTGCTCTTCTCTGAGTCCTTCTGGAGATGGACTTCTGTCATTTGAAATCAGCTGTGACCCATGTCCAGTGAGGGACTCAAGGTCAGGACCCAAACCTTTCACCTCCTCGCCCTGAACTTCACCTGTTGTTCCGGATGTCAGTTTAGCCGACTTCTTGGCAGGGGATTGCGTATGGGAATTCATAAGCGGTGGCAGTTCTTCAGGACGAGAGTATGAACTGTTTGCCAACAAAATTAATGGACATGTGGGAACAGAAGTAATGAACTGACGAGCAACAAGCCCTCCCTGAGCTCCGGAACGCCTGTCGGGGCCTGACGCGCACTGTTCCCTCAGGCTCCGTGGAAGCCTACCTTGCTGATGGGGGGACTCGCAGCGGGAGATGTGAAGAGTGACTTCTCAGGTCGTGCCCCCCCATCCCGCCATCCCAGGGCTTATCCTGGCAGGAGGGGCATCCGAAACTAGGGCCACCTGCTGGCAGCCCCAGCTCTGAACAGCCGCTCTGTGCTGAGCAGGAAGGGGGCGTCCTTGAACTTCTCTGACGGCCCATCAGAGTCTAGCACGCAGGAGGCAGGTGGTAAAATTCTTGATCAAGTTTGTTCGAATGCACTAATGAACCCAGGGTAATTGCTACCCCCAAATTTTCTGTAATTATCCACCACGCACACCTCAAAACCCCATAATGATCAGCAAGAGAATACTCATCTCGGTGTGCGTCTGCTAAGTTGCCAACTCCTCCAACTTAGGGAACAGGTGTTCTAGAGAAATGGCTGTATTTATGAGGTTCATTAGGATGCCTCACAGCCTGCAGCACAGACAGCCACCTCAGGAGAGTGCAGAGTGAGAAGTGCTGGGAAGGGCGGTGGACAGAAGGAGCCTTGTCCTCCCAGAGACAGGCAGAGCTGGTCTGAGCCCAGCCTCCCATGCCCGTTGACCAGCGGCAGCTGCGAAGTTCATTGCGATCTCTTCCAGGGTCGGGGCCCGTTTCCAGATGAACCTGCCAAAAGCTCCATCCTCATAGCACTTTGTCTTGTCCTGCTCAGACCCTATAACGAGGTTGTTGCTGGGCTCCCCGTAGACGTGTGACACTTGGCCACTTCGGTCGGAGGTGCTCAGGGACCCACTGACATGGACTCTCAGACACACTGGAGGACTTAGGGGATTTCTTTGTGACCAGCACATGACTCCAGTGAGGGCTGGGAAGGAGCAAAATCTCCATTCTGAGGATGTGGGACCTGCTCCCCATGCAGTCTTGTTTCTGCTTTTGAGCAGACCTTTCTTTCTTAAGAATCTTGGTCACTGCTAATCTTGGTGGGTCTTAATATTGGTCCTGATACAGGTCTGACTTGCCTCCCTCCTTTAGGTGCAGAAATTGTACTTTACCTACATCCCACAGTCTCAAATAGCAGTTCAAAGGAAATCCTGGCTATTTTCACACAGAGGCACAAACTCAAATGCCCACGAGCAAGGGTGATGCTCAAAATGTTTTGACAGCTGGCCGGGCACAGCGCCGACAAACCACACTGGAGTCAGCGTGTCCGTCTTCCGGGTTCAGAGCCTGGGGCGCAGGGACCAGGGGAAGGTACATCCCAGGATGTGGTTTCCGTGGCCACTGGGCTGTGGAAGGGTACTTGGTTGACAGGAGGGGCAGCAAGGACTCAGCCCATCACCACGCAAGACTGAACCTTGCAGACCACGTTTTGTTTTAATCCCAGGAAAAGCTAAAAATTCATGATTCTTTTGTGGAATTCCCTAATGTACTGTCTTTAACACTATTAAAAGAATAGCACTGCATGGGCCTACTTGGGACACGAGACCCATCTCCAGGCGGTGTCAGCCCCAGACCAGGGATGTGGAACCCTCCCGTACATGACATACAGTATGTGCAGCTCATCAGCACGGCAATGCCAGGTAAGGCAAGACCAGGGTCCCAGCTGACATGCTTGGTGGGGGCGGGGGGGGGCGAACCTTGGTGGTTTGGCTCCAGAGGGTGTTTTTCGCCTGCTAAGTACCACAGCCTCCCCAACGTGAGCTGGAACGCAACTCCCCCTTACACGTCAAAGAGGGCGCCTCCTGCTGGAGGAAACCTTTCAGCTGCGGCTCCTCCTGCTTCCCCAGCCTCCCTGCCTCCTGCCTGCGCTGACCTCAGGCCCTGCCCGTGGCCTGGCCCTGAGAGAGCAGACCAGCAGATCTGCCCTCCTGTGAGCAACTCCATCCACACCGGCCTTCCCTGGTGGGTGTAAATGCCTGGGCTCTCTCGTGAGGCGTGCTCACTTTCCCTTCACCCCCCCCCCCCGCCCATTTCCTCCCCCTGCACTTGGTTACCGTCCAGCTGCTTTAAGGTAGGTGTCCCCCTGGTGTTCCTGCCCTGTGACCTCTTCCTCCCTCAGCTACGGAAATGTGGTCTCTCCCCCCCACCTCGCGCACCCCCTTGCCCCTTGGATGGCTCTGAGCACAGTCACCAAGGACTGTCTTGTTCCTGAATCCAGCAGGGATGGTCAGGCTCCACCAGGTGGGCCCCTGGCCAGAAACCTGACTGTCATCCCATCTAACGCCAGGTCCACGGGCCCACCCGCTGGTGTTTCTGTCTGTCCTCCATCCCTTCTGCCGCCCCCTGAGAGAGCCGGCCCCGTCTCTGACCCAGAGCATCACAACAGCCTCAGCTTGCCCCTTCCCAATGCGCAAGTACTTACGAGTCACCAGAGAGCCCGTGCGGTGCAGGCTCGGGCTCGGGACTTGTGTTGGGGGCAGTCCAGGGGCTGTGCTTGCGGCCAGTCCCCAGTGAGACCACAGCTGCGGGTCCGGGGACCCTGTGCCAAGGAGCTGGGTTCTGAGCAGTCTCCTTGCCCACAGCTGCTCCCAGCACCGCTGCCCCCAGAGAGGTCCCTCTCACATGCACGTAGGCTCATGCTCCACCTCTGCGTAAAAACCCTCCACGCTGCCCACAGGCCTCTGAAGGCAGCACTTCTGCTGGCTGGTGTCTTGGCCCTCCCAGCTCAGAGCTGCTGGTGTTCTCCGGGGCCTCCCCTGCCTCGGACTTCCCCCACTCCCTCCATCGGGCTGACCCCTCTGTCCTCTCAGGCTCCGGCCGCTCTGTCCCCTGGGAAGCCTTTACTGGACCTCACGCGTGGTCGGGCGCCCTCGTTTATGGTCAGCATGGCACCGTGTTCTCTGCCAGTAGACCTGAGCTCCTTCAGAGCAGGTGCCCGGCTGGAGCCCTGCTGGGAGCACGGCGCCCTGCTGTGGTCTGGTTACGAGGGGTCACAGGAAGAAACTGACACCCCCCAGGACATCGCTCGCCCTTGCCTTCGTTCTTGCTCTGGGCCAGACATCCCATGTGTAGCTCTGGGGCCAAATTCATCTCTCCCTGGGAGACAAACACTTGGCCGTTTTAGCAGAAAATAAAATTAGTTACCAGACTCAGGAGCTTCTCCCACGGCCCTGCCCACAGGTTCGGGCTTGTCGACTTGAGCAATGTCCATGATTGCAATCAAAGCTGAGTGCCATAAATTACCTCATTTCAGACCAGTCACAGTTGATCCCACTGAGCTTACATTAAGACAGTGGGGTGTTAAGAAGCATTTCTGAAAGAGGGATGTGAGATACACACACAGTCTCTGTTTCCCCTCTGCTTGTGGCTCAGTCTCTCAGTCAGGTATTTCTGGCTCTCCTGCCATGTGCTGGGGGGACAGCCGTGAGCAAAGCAAAGGTGTCTGATCTTGTGGGGTCCACATACTAGTTGTGGGGAGACTGAGCCATCCGATGACCTGTTATTCCTTGATGCCCACTGTACCGAATCATCCATCCTGCCTGGAGGGTCACTGCTGTGTCGAGCCCCGTGTCAAGTCATCCCATGTAAGTCACGGGTCCCCAGCTATGTCAGCATCTCCTGCCCTCCAGAAAATGTGCACCACAGGGATTACTGAGTATTTCTAAGGGCTTCAGGGAAGGAGTACACTGTGAGCCCTCAGGGCTTGTGTGTGTGGGGGGGTGTAGTTCATATGTGATAAAAGTGCTCCAGGGGCGCCTGGGTGGCTCAGGTCACGATCCTGGGGTCCTGGGATCGAGCCCCGCATCAGGCTCCCTGCTCGGCGGGAAGCCTGCTTCTCCCTTTCCCACTCCCCCTGCTTATGTTCTCTCTCTTGCTGTCTCTCTCTGTCAAATAAATAAATAAAATCTTAAAAAAAAAAAAAAGTGCTCCAAAATTTCTGTGTGCCCAAGCCTTGGGTTCGGTGTCAGAGTTATGTGCCACAGACAAGTTGTCACAGACTCAGCAACACGAAACAACACACATTATGTAGTTTGTGCAGCTCTGCATCTGGACACAGTGCCACGGGGCACCCCCGCTCCAGGTCTCACAAGGCTGCAGCCAAGGCACTGTTGGGCCTTGCTCCCATCTGGAGACTGGACCGGGGAAGGAGCCACTTAACAAGCTCCTTCTGGTTGTTGGCAGAAGGCATTTCCTTGTAGCTATAGATTTCACAGCATCTTTTCAAACCCAGCAGGGGAGAGAAGCCATTGCCTCAAGGCTCTGATTTACGGAAGGCTGGACCCTCTTTTCTTCTTTTCTTTTTTATTGTTCTTTACAGCTATTATTTTGGTATCACCTGCCAAGCTTTTGCGGGTCACCTGGCCCCAGCTAGATGCTCCTCGTCTGAAGCCTCTGATGTAGTTGTAGTCAGATAGTGGCTGGAGTGAGGACCATGCAGGGGCCTCCGTGGGCTCGTGTCTGGTGGTCAGCGCTGGCGTGTTGGGTGGGGCACCTACGTGTGACCTGTCCTGTGGCCTTGATTCCCACATGGCCTGGAGGCTCAGTGGCAAGAGGGAGTTAGATTCTCTTTTAAAGAGCTCACCTGATTAGACCAAGCATACCCCGGATAACCTCCATTGTGGTGAACTCAAAGTCAACCGATTAGCAACTTTAATTATATCTGAAAAATCCCCTTTTGCCAAAAACAATCTCACCTAATTCCAGGAATGAAATTTATCATATTCAAAGTCTATCCCCCACTTGGGGACAGGGATGTGGGGGGGGGCGTGTACCCTAGGAGGTGGGAAGCTGGGAGCCATCCCGCAGTTCTGCCCAGTGCGGCTTTGGTCCTTCACAGCTTCAGGGGATGCACGGGGACAGCAACCGTACCACCTCGAGTCCTGGCTTCAGTGCACAGGAGGAGAATGTGGCGGGACCCCTGCACTGCAGGGCAGCACCTGTCACTGGGAACCTCTGCTTCCCCTGACCCGTGCCCACGGGGGAAGCCCAAGGGGGCCTGGCAGGCTGGGGTCTGCCCGCCTGAAGCTCTGTGCCACAGAAGAGTCCAGAGTCCGCAACAAGGCCCCGTGCATCCGCCAGCCTTTCTGCTCAGAAACCGCCCACCGTGGGGATCCAGCACAGCTCCCCATGCACGTTTTTGAAGAAGAGAATTCCCAGCGAGATCTGGAGAAGAAAAATTCTCCAAATATCTCAGCTGCTTTTAAGAATTCCTTTCATGCCATTCAAAGTGAGATTCTGTGTGGGCCAAATAGAATGTTGCCCACGGAAAAAAATTAAATTTTAAACATGAACTATTGAGTTAGGTAATGACGGGAGGCAAGCTCCGGAGTCCGCAGCAGAGCTGGTTGCACTCAAGCCAGACTGCTGTGTAATTGCTTCTGGGGGTGCGGGTGCAGCTCAGCTCCAGCCCGGGAAGAAATTCAGAATCAGCCCTGTGATTAAATTTTTCGGGAACTCTGCTTCCTTCACTTCGGGGATCCTTAGTACACAGAAGAAAACAAATCTGATGGAGCAAGAAATAAGCACCATCTTCAGAATTTACTTTGATTTTTTAAACTTATGTTAAGGTTTTGATTGCAGTCCCTCCAAAATAAAAGTAGAAGATTTTATTCTCTCTGCAAATCAAAAATTCCAGAAGCCACAGAAGAAAACATTGTTCTGGCTGAGCACCAAGGAGCCTTTGTGCTGAAGAGTCAGGGTTTTGTCACGGGAGCTCTTCCAGTGGCCTTTAAATGTCCGGAGAGGGTGAGTCCCCCTGACAAAGCAAGCCCTCCCCCACCACACCTCCCCCCCTTCATGCCTACACCCCACCCCTGACTCAACAAGCCCAGTTACCTTTCTGCAATCCCCCTTCCCCCATTCTGTGATTTCTGGGAATACAGAATGTCCCAAACAAAGCAAATTTCTAGCACCACTAACAATATTGTAAAAACTCTTACTTCCAAACACACAAATCTTACTTTTCTCTGCCCCTGCCACCATCATCTCCCGAGTTGTTGTATTTTGTTTTTCGTTATTTTCTCAGAGCTTTACATCGCTAATATTGCCCACCTTTTTTTTGCTGGGGCTTCTCCCCAGGTCTCAGGGCAGAAGTGCATAAAGGGCCACGACAGGTCTTCTCTCTGCTATGGGAAGCACTCAGAACTAGCCTCCTGCCTCCTGCGCTCTGGGCAGGTCTGACCCCCGATGCCCAAGGCGACAGCCTGGCGCAGTGGTACGAGCCACGCTCACTGCTGTGAAGCCGCGCCCTTGTGCCCTCGCTTACCAGCTGCACAAACTCACCAGCTTTTTAAAACGGTGTTTCCCTCATCAGGCTGTTCCCAGTCATCATCTCACTCACCAACTTGGGGTTAGGCTCCAGTTTCGTCCCGACCCCCTCATGGGCCGTGCAGTCTCCTTGGACTCAGTTTACACCACGGGTAAGCCATCCTGCGGACATGGGTGCTCTGTGGAAGTGAAGGCGGCACAGCCCGCTGACAATGGGTCACGCGCTGGTGGATGTGTCGGGGTAGCTGTCCTCTGAGATCCCTTCCAATTGTAAGAATCGGTGATAATAGTTAATATTAAACGGGCTTGTGGGCCACTGCGGTGGACAGGGAGGTATTTGTGAACTATAAAAGTACGAACGAACGCAGGGGGGCATTAACTCAACCACCACTGTGCCTCATCTTTTTGGGTGGAGTGTGTGTACGTCGGGGCCATGACTTGGGGCACTAGATCACATTTTCCCACCTATGCTCAGCACAGGAACCTCTGGCTCTTATTTTGCACACACTGGCTGGTCCGATGCTGACATCTGTTGGTCACGCGGGGTTGGAGAGGGTCTTCGTGGGCTTGTGGAAGCCTCTTCATCACCCACTTGGTTCTCCACGTTGTTTCCTTCTCTTTCTGTGTGTGGGCCACAGACTCCCGCGGTGGCGAGCGACGGGCAGCCACTGTCACCTCGCGTCAGGGGATGGCTGGCGCTACGTGACGGCACATCGAGCATCCTGTCGAGCATTCTGTCGAGGGGGAGGGGGTGGTGGTCGTTTATGCCGCCGGGGACTCCCAGATGGGAGCGTTTTTCTGAACAGCATTTGGTTTGTGGATGTTTGTTGGTTGTTTTTTTCCACTTTGCCGAGGACTCTGTGGGATCATTTGTCATGGCCTCTTCATATGACCAGACGGCCTGACATTCTGTCTTATTATAAAATCCAGTGGTGGAAGCTGCGAAGGGAGAAAGGATCTATTAGATGCGTTCAGCATGGATTATTAAATTAGATCAACAGAAATGCGAAGGGAATAGCATTGCCGTCCTGTGTGGATTTTTCCTGAGTGCATATCTGAGACGCCTTCGTTCTAATTAAAATACCACAGGGACTTGAGCTCGTTATTTGCCTTAGCTGCGGATGATCTGGGTTCTGTTGTAATTGTTTTGTTTGCATTTCATAGGGAATCAGTTGAGTGGACAAATAAGATAGAAATAAAAACAGATTAGAGACATTTGTTCTGCCATGTGATCATTTTAAGCAGTCCTGGGAATAGTTCTAGATCTATTTATGATGGAATTAAACGCATACTTCATGTTCATTGTTTACTGTCTCTAATTTCTGTGTTGTTTCTAAGGAAACATACATAATTTATGATAAGATGCAATATCATGTGTGAGTTGTTTTTTAAGCCTCGTTTTTGATATTGCCCTCGTGTATGCAGATGCGTCCCCACAGCCGTTTTGTGTTTGGTACAGAGCAGGTGCAGCTGCTGCAGAAGCACCGGCAGGGCAAGCTCCGCAGTAGAGAATGCAGAGGTTTTGCTTTGGGAACTTCTGCATTTAAAATCTTTGGATGAGCTGAGTGGGAGGCTCCCGGGTTCAATCGGTACATGGATTTTGGGGCTTTGCCATGAATAGAAATATATGTTTTGATGACCGGTCTCCAAGGGGATGTCAGAGCTGTCCGTTCTTATTCATATGGCAGAAGACGAGCCCAGTGCCAGTGGACAAGGCTGGGATTGAACAGTTTGGGAAAGTGCCACCGCAGCACCGTGTCTGAGCAGGGTTAACTTAGCTCCTCAGCACATCCGAAGCCTCGTGGTGGCTCTACTACCTCAGAAAGAAACTGAAGTCAGGGATCCGGCAGGCTACAGCTGAGCGAGTGCAAAGTCCTGGGGGACAGGCTGTGGGGGCCTGGCGAGGGGGGGCAGCGCAGGTCACCCCGGGCGGGGGGTGGGGAGTCTGACACAAGGGACTCCAGGGTCACGGTGTCACTGGCTGCATCTGCCCTGCGTGAGTCACTCACCGTGAGTTCCAGACAGGTTACTTTCTTCTCCCTGGGCAGTTTGCACTGAAGACCCTTGTCTGAGTCCCAGATGCTGAAGTAGCAGTTGAATTGTCTGGTCTGAGGAAGAACTTGTGACTGTGGCGTTCTCCTGCTGCAGACACTTGGAGTGGCCTCCCAGCGGCTAATTTGACCCCGTGGTGGCTGTCCTCGCTGCGAGAGCTGTGGCCTGCAGGCACCCGCGCTGGGATGGCCGCTGGCCCAGTCACATGACCAGTGAGCCTGGGTGCCTCAGCTGGTCTCCCGAGGCTTTCTGGGCCCCTGAAGAGCAAGGGTTGCGTGTCCCTGGCAACCTGCCGCCATGTCGCCCATCTCAAAAGAGCGCTCAGCCTCTCATGGTCGGCCGTGCAGAGGGGTCCAGCCCCCGTCCCAGCACCCAGCTCCAGCGTGGGGCCCTGGCAGGGTGCTGCCAGGGACAGGGTGCGCAGAGGGCTTCAGTCTCTTCTGAAAAGGGCTGCGCGGAGAAGTGGGGGCCCAGGCTCCCGAGCGGTGCTGGCACTGTCCCACGGCACTCGTGTAGAGACTGATGGCTTCCTGGGGATACAGGCAGAGGGCTGGCCGGCCCGGCAGCGCTGTCATGGTGGGCCGGGGAGACCCCTGGGGAACGGCACAGGGAGCAGGGTGGGCCGTGACTGGACAGGGGGTGTGAAATGCGGGGGGTGGATGATGCCGTCTCTTCAGTTGTGCTCACTGAAGGTAATTCTCAGTTTCAGTTCCTCTGTGGCCAAGGGAAGTCTGGTGTCCTGGGCCGTCTCGGCGTTTGGGGTCTAAAGGAGCCTGTTTTCTGCAAGTAGACATGTGGGGCTCAGCACAACAGGCCGAGCGGCTGTTTGCCCAGTTTACCCTGAGCACTCCTCACATCATTTGGGCTGGGCTATGCTGGGGTCCCTGGGCTGGGTGGGGGGGTCTTCCATATCCCTGTCAGGGGGCTCTACAGTCCAGGCCCGGGTGTGTGTGGGCCGAAGTCCAGCTTGCATTTGGCTATGTGGACGCCACCTCTGACACGGGCTGAGCCCACGAAGGACCCCTGGTGCTAAATCGTCAGCCCAGCAAGGGGTAGTTACTGCTTCTGCCCCAGAGGGCCCCACCTGGGCAGTAGGCCTCTGTCCTCTCCACATGGCCACCCCGCGGCTGGGCCACATAGCCTACGTGTGACATTCCTGCACAGGGTCCCGCATATTCCTGCTCTGTGTCCACCCAGTGGCCCACCAGTCCTGGAGGAAACCCAGATCTCGTGTTCCTGAACCAGGTGGGGGAGCCTGAGGTACTGCTGGGACCCCAGGTGGGGTCCCTGCCCGGCCTGTGCTCCACCCTGGCGGCCTGCTTCTGGGGGGGTCCTGCGTCTCCCCTCCCCCCTCCCCCACTGTAGAGAGCAGGCCACCAACTCTCTCCTGCCTGACCCCTGGCTTACTTTGCCATAGGCTCTTCACTTAAAAGGCAATTTCTCTAATTGCTCATTTGGGGATCTGATCTGATACTCCCCTGACAGGAGCCTTTGACTAAGGTGTTAGCAGAAATTAAATGCCTATATCTCAAGGTCCTATCTACACACAGGCCCTCACGTACACCGCCCGTCTCTGCGCTTCCCATCCCGGGCTCCAGTTTCCATTTCTTGTTAGTTTCCCACTGGCAGAATCACTTCAGGCTTTCCCTCTTACTGGTTGAGCGGAGAGCAGCCACACCTGTTCGACGGAGAATGTTCTCATTACATTCGGGGCCATGGGGCTCATCCACGGCGTGCTGATAACACCGAAGCTGAGGCCACACATCCATGTGCCATAGGTAGGCATGTCACATCCACAGGGAGTCCTCCCATGGGCTGTGGGGCTGGAGACCACGTGGCTTCTCCCGGGGCAGCCGCCACGGCCTCCTGCCGCTGACGACCACACGGGAAGGCGGATCCAGTATTGCCAAATGTCCCACCATGTTGACAGACTACAGAAAGCCACCTTGTCAGTGAGACCTCCTGATTCACACACTGGGCTCTGCAGGGGTGTTTCCCCACCCCCTCTCCTGCACCCCTCTCTGACCTCCCGCCAGAGGCTGCCAGGCGTGCACTGTGACACCCAAGGCTGACCTGTGGCCTGTGGTGCGCAGGCCCTTCCCTCTGCTTCCTGCTGGGTTTCGCCCATGGAGCTCCAGCTCCAGACAGTTCGTGCCCGACAGGGATCAGATGCACAGCAGGGTCATCAGGGTGCTGACGGTAGGACAGGCACTGGGCACTGGGCTGCAGGTCCTCCAGCCCATGGCCAGCATGGCCTCCACCCAGTGATGTACTACTCATGCACGTAGAGGAGGTGGCTGGTGTGGCCGCTCCTGCAGGCGAAGGAGCTGTGGACACCTGAGCGACGCCTGAGCGAGGCTAGTTAGAAATGTCTGCCCTGCCCAGAACACGCAGCCACACCAGGTCCGATCAAATGGCCTGATTGTCATCCCTGTTGTCTGTGGGCCTGAGTGCCGTCCCTTACATCCCTGGTACTCCAAGTGTGGTCCACGGGCCTACAGCATCAGCGTTGCTGGGGGCTCGTGGGAAGGCAGAACCTCAGGCCGGGCCCTAGACCAACTGGGTCAGCATGCATTGCGAAAAGATCCCGGTGACTCACATGCAGATCCCAGGCTGAGGAGCGCCAACGACCAGTCATCTGCCACCCCCACTCACTCCCGAGACTGGTGTGCTCCGTGAGGGTCTATACCTCCAGATCTCAGGAAGCAGAACTCCCAGCTTAAGATGCAGGTTGAACACACTGCCCTGGGTCCTCCTGAACACCCAACAGAAAGCTAGGGTACCGGGATAGGTGTTAACCTAAGTGGACAAAGGTCAGAGGAGGGGACAAGAAATTCAAGGTGGCTGGAGCTCACAGGGAACGGGGCCCGGAGCCAGCAGATCCATCTGGCAAGTCGGAAGGGAGGAAGGGAGGGGAGGAGACTTCCTTCCCTGAGAGACTGACCAGGGGCCCGTCAGGAGGGCCTTCCCAGGGAAATGCCCACCGCGGCCCCATCACAGAGCCTTGCAGCCAGCTCCCCGATGCTGCAGTGTGACCATGAGCCCACAGACAGAGAAACACGCAGCAGGAAGGCAGAGACTGAAAATCAGCAAAGGAAATTTCCAAACCCTAGCTCTTCATGTCCTCAGGAGGTGAGAGGAGGTCCTAACCGTGTAACAGGATGGGACACTGTTGGAAAGAGCAGCAGAATGTGACCCTCAGGGCAGAAGTCCTGCAGCACTGGGCTGCCCAGTGAGGAAATGTCCTGAGTGCAGAGCAGGAAGGTGGAAGGGCCAGGAGGGGTGGGCTGGAGGAACGGACCCTTCTCCCTTGCAGACAGGCAGACTGCAGACCTATAGACCCCAGACCTGCAGACCCCAAACCTCAGACCCACAGACCACAGACCCACAGATCCCAGACCCACAGACCATAGACCCCAGACCTGCAGACCCCAAACCTCAGACCCACAGACCACAGACCCACAGA
>NW_027397483.1:3364-27283 GCF_003265705.2 Callorhinus ursinus | reverse complement strand
TATGTTCCTTCTATAACTAATTTGTTAATAGTTTTTATCATGAACAGGTGTTGGAATTTGTCAAAGGCTTTTCCTGCTCCTATTGAGTGATCATGTAATTTTTCTTTCATTCTACTAATACGGTGTATCACATTTAATGATTTGCATATGTTGAACCATCCCTGCATCCCAGGGATAAATCCCACTTGATCATGGTGAATTATCCTTTAATGTGCCGCTGGAATTGGTTTGCAAGTATTTTATTGATTTTTCTTTTGCATCTATATTCATCAAGGATATTGGCCTGTAGTTTTCTTTTCTAGTAGTGTCCTTTTCTAGTTTTGATATAAAGGTAATGCTGGCCTCGTAAAATGAATTTGAGAATGTTCTTTCCTCTTCAATTTTTTGGAAGAGTTTGAGAAGGATTGTCATTCATTTTTCTATAAATGTTGGGTAAGATTCACCAGTGACGCCATCTGGTCCTGAATTTTTCTTCATTGGGAGTTTTGTTTTGTTTTGTTTTGTTTTATGCTCATCCAATCTTCTTACGAGTAATTGGTCTCTTCGGACTTTTTATTTCTTCCTGATTCCATCTTAGTAGGTTGTATGTTTCCAATAATTTTTCCATTTCTTCTGGGTTGTCCAGTTTGTTGGTGTAGCATTGTTCAGTCTTTTTTTTTTTTTTTTAAATTAAGGAGTTGGCTCATGCTATTGTGGAACTTGACAAGCCCCAAATCTGCAGGATAGGCCGGCAGGCTGGAGACCTAGGGAAGGGGTGCAGTTCAGTTTTGAAGATGATTTGCTGGCAGAATTCCCTCTTCCTTCAGGGAGGTCAGTCTTTTCTCTGTTAGGCCTTCAACTGATTGGGTGTGACCCACCCACATAATGAAGAGTGATCTGCTTTGCTCTAAGATTTAAATATTAATCTAATCCCAAACAATCCTCATAGAAATATCCAGAATAATGTTTGACCAAGTATCTGGGTAGCACAGTCTACCTAAGTTGACACACAAAATTAACCATCACAGCTGGGCTCCTGTTACAACTGCAAAATTTCAGACCCTGCCACAGACACTCTCCCCGCTAACCCCCAGAAATCATGCCATCCTCCCACTACATGACTACCTTTCTTTGATGCAGGCTAGGGTGCTAAGATCAGCCAGACACCATTTTTCCCTGCTTTATTTTGGCAGGGGTGTGAGACAGTGTCTAATCTTGTATGATCTAGGGCCAAGGCTTCTGCCCTTGGTTATGGTCACTGAAGGGGTGATGTGTTCACATCCAAGACTGACTTTCTCCAGCACAGGGTTTACAGGGTGGTAGAATCATAAGGAGCAGTGCTTGAAGAGAAATTCTGTGATCATTAAAGAAATGGCAAGTAGGATAAATAGAATCCATATTTAGAAAGATAAGCAGCAGTTATACTCTAGAGCTAGGGGTGGTGTTTCCAGGCAGGAATCCTAGGGATAAGGGCATCAGTTCAGAGCAAGGTCTGGGACAAAGTGTTGGGAACACAGGAAAATACTGGAGTCAGAGAGATTTTTAGGAAAGGCACAGAAGTTAGTTGGAAAAAGTCATCATCAAGGCCACTCCTCCTGGAGTTCCTGCAGCTGCTTCTGGGGTTCCTTCCCCTCAGAGGTTCCTGGGTCCTGATGGGATACGGGGAGGGGTCCACCACCCATCCCCAGGAGCAGCCTTTGGGAGAAGGGCATCTGGTTGGAGGTGTCTGTCCATAAACTTGATGCCTTTGTACCATGGGACCAAGGGAATGGGGAGAATTGGCAGGAGAATGAGTGACTGGAAGTCCATGGCATCTGAGCTAGCTAGGGTAGGAGGCCAAGGATGTGGACACCTAATGATGTAGATGTAATGCTGTAGAGAGAGGCAGTAAGGGGCCATGCAGTGGGTTCCGTGGTCCCTGCCCATGAGGGAACTCAGCTCAGAGGGCCTAATTTGAGCCAGACACTGCAATTGCTCGCTAACATGTGAGACTGCCTCTGTTCCTCACAATGCAGGCTCAGTTCCCTGGGTGAGGAGGCTGAGACTTGTCTTTGACCACTGAGGCACTACATGGAATAGCATGGAATTACTCCTTGTGGAATGGCAATTATTCCTTTAGTTCATATTTCTAAGAAATTCACACACCCGCATATGGATTCCTTGTGTAAATGTACATGAGGAACTGAAAAGTGGCAAGTGGTAGGAAATGACTTATGTGAGACCTGCCAATAGAGGCATAATTTGTAAACTGGTGGTACCTCACCTGTGCCATCATTTATAGGGTGGTAATGAGAAACTTGGTACTGCTCTTTTTTAATTTCGAGAATTATGCCCGCCAGGGACGCCTGGGTGTCTCAGTCAGTTAAGCGTCTGCCTTCGGCTCAGGTCATGATCCCAGGGTCCTGGGATCGAGTCTCGCGTCGGGCTCCCTGCTCCACGGGGAGCCTGCTTCTCCTTCTGCCTCTGCCTCTCTCTCTCTCTCTCTCTCTCTCTCTCTGTCTCTCATGAATAAATAAATAAAATCTCTAAAAAAAGAAAGAGAGAGAGAATTATGCCTGCTTGTGGTCTAAAGTCCAAACATTACAGAAGTGTGGAAAATAAATTGCACAAGTGTCCCTTTCAACTGTTGCCTGCGATTCTGGACTGCCAATTGCTGCTCATTGAGAAAGGTCCCACAGAACCGACCATAATGTGAGATTCCGTGCTATTGTTGTTTGTCTGGAAGTGAAACTAAATGTCTGAACCTCCTCAAGCACATGGACACGGAGCACCCTTGTCAGCTCTCTGAGAAATGCACTGGGCAAACCGGCTGGCTCTCCCTCACTCTCAGGTGCTAAAGTGAGAGCCCTCCCAGAGTGCACCTTCAGAGAGGGGGAGGGGGCAGTACAGTGGATGGATGAGAAGACACATGCAAGCATGGGGAGAGGTGTGAAGGGGCCCATTCACTTGTGTGCAAGTCATAAAACTGTTGACAGTATGCCTTCGAATGCATTCCAATGATTAGGAATAAGAAGTAAATATATGTGAGTCGTCATCGTCCTTCCTTCCACTGCCCTCACTAGCCGGTAGGCAGCCCTCGCAAAGCCCGTATTGTTCCAGGCTACATGCCTCCTTTTGCAGGCCTCCGGGTAGAGCGTCTGACTGAGTCACACCGTTTCCAAAGGCCAATCCCTGGAAGCAATGTGTGTACCTTCTCACCAGAACTTATTGACATACTACCTATGGAGTCAAGCCTGTGTCCCTGCCGGGGACCGCCAGGGTGAATAATGTCGGGGAGGGGACAGGGCCTTTTAGGCCCGGACTCACTGGCTCATGGTTGGGGCAGGAGAAGAGCAATCCAGGACACACAACATACAACGTGCAACATAACTCTTTATTATGAAAATAAACAGCAATCGTGTGTGGGGAAAACACATGGAACAACTGATCCTTCAGGTGGTTATGTTACCTGGCTTGCAAGGTCATTTTGATTTCTTGGTCAGCCAGGCCTCCATCCCCAGTCATGGGCATGGCCTTAGGTTGGACAAAAGAGAAACAGTGATGGCGTGGACACCCAAGGCTCCTTTTAGGTGATTTGCTTGAAGGCCTCCTCTGGGATCTTGCCCTCATTCTGGAGGGAAGGAGTTGGGACATCAGAAGACCCAGATCTGGAGTTTCATTCCCAGGCCACCCAGCCTCCGCCTCCTTGGCCTTCCCGAAGGCCCAGAAATGCCCATCTGTAGCCCGCTTAATGACTCCTACACCTCACCTTGAGCATAGTGAAGACCTGGCCAGCTCTGGTGTAGTTCCACTCGTTGTCCTGAAGGCACCTGGAGTGGGAGAACAGGTGATCTCCATTAGTACCACAGTACAGACATGCCCACCACGCGATGCTAAATCTGTGCCACATTTTTGCTGGGATGCATGCACCGGTATGAACGCTATGTGCAATGATGAAGAAAGACCTAGTGAAAATGCCTATCACTGGCATTCATGCCCACTAGAATTCAAAACAGAAAATAAAGCTCTCCAAAAGAACAAGGGAACTTAATATACATTGATAAAGAGAGACGTTCAAGAAAATAAATGGAAAATTTAAGAGTACAGGTTTCTAATCATTTTTATTGAGATATAATGCACACGCCATTTTATTATTTTTTTATGCACATACCATTTGAAAGTGTGCAGTTCAGTGTTTTCTTAGTATAGTCACAAGATTGCACAACCATCACCATTATCTAATTCCCATGTAATTTTATTGCCTAAAAAACAAAACAAAACGAACAACAACAACCAAAAAAAAAAAAAAAAAAAAAAAACCTCCTTAAACATTAGAGATGACTCCCTATTCCTCCCCTTTCCCCAGACCCTGGAAAACACTAATCTGCATTTGGTCCGTGTGGATTTGCCTATGCTGGGCATTTCATATAAATGGAATCATACAATATGTGACCTTTCGAGGCTTGCTCCTTTCACTCAGCATGTTTTCAAGGTTCATCCATGGCACGGCATATATCAGAACTGTATTCTTTTTATGACTGAATAATATTCTACCATGTGGACGTACCAGATTTGTTTATCCATTCATCAGCTAAAGGACATTTTGGTTGTTTCCACTTTTTGGCTATTATGAACAATGCTGCTATGAACATTCCTGTACAAGTTTTAGAGTGAACATATGTTTTCCTTAGATACTTGGGCGTGGAATTACAGGGTCATAGGGTAACTCCATGTTTAACATTTTGGGGAACTGCCAAAATGTTTTCCCCAACCACTGTTCCATTTTATATTCTCATCAATAATACATAAGAACTCCAGTTGCTCCACATCTGCACCAACACTTGTTATCATTCATTTTATTGATTAAAGCCATCCCAGGGGGTGTGAAGTAGTAACTCATTGTGGGTTTAATCTGCATTTCCTTAGTGACTAATGGTGCTGAGAAGTTTTAAATGTGCTCCTTGGTCCCTTGTATATCTTCTTTGGAGAAATGTCTATTCAGACCCCCCTTCCGCTTTTTAAAATGGGGTTGTTTGTCCTTTTGCTGTTGAGCTGCAAGGGTTCTTCATATATTCTTGTCAGGTATGTGATGTGCAAATATTTTCTGCCATCCCTTTGGCGGGATTTTCACTCTTTTGATAGTGTCCGTTGGTGCATAACAGCTTTTAATTTTGATGAAGCCCAATTTATCTGTTTTTCTTCGGTTGCTTGTGCTTTTGGTGTCATATATAAGAAACACTTGCCTAATTAATGAAAACTTACACCTGTTTTCTTCTAAGATCTTTATAGTTTTCGCTCTTAACCTTTAGATCTTTGATCCATTTATAGTCTACGTGTGTACATGATGTGAATCTGGGGTCAAAATTCATTGTTTTGCATGTGGATATCCTGTTGTCCCAGTACCACTTGCTGAAAAGACTATTTCTTTTCCCAACAGATTTTTCTCAGCACTCTCATTGACAATCAATTGACCATAATTGTGAGGGTTTATTTGTGGACTCTCAGTTCTACTCCATTGATTCATGCACTGCCCACAAGCCAGCACCACACAGTCCTGATTACTGTACCTCTGTAGCAAGTTTTGAGATTAGGGAGTGTGAGTCCTCTAACTTTGTTCTTTTCTTTTGAGATAGTTTTGGTGCACTTACATATGAAGTTTGGGATAACCTTGTCAATTTTTGCAGAGAAGGATTTTGACAGGGATCGTGTTGAATCTGTAGATTGCTCTAGGTATTACTGCCATCTTAACAATATTAAGCCGTTTAGCAATATTCCAACCCCTGGAAATGGGATATCTTTCCATTTATTTAATTTTTTTCGACAACGTTGTATGGATTTCAGAGTATAAGATTTGTGCTTCTTTTGTTACATTTGTTTCCAAATATTTCACTACGTTGATGTTATTGTAAATGGGCTTGTTGTCTTAATTTCATTTTGGGACTGCTCATTGCAAGTACATAGAAATGCAAATGAGTTTTGTATATTGGTCGTTTATCCTGTAACCCTGCTGAGTTTATTAGTTCTAGTAGCTTTTTGGTGGGTTCTCTCAGATTTTCTATATATAAGACAATGTCATCGAGCATTATACTATTTTTTAAATCCTTCACATATATAATAGTATGATACCTTTTCCATGGGCCCACTTTCTTTCCTCTTTTTTTTTTTTTTTGGAAGCAAACTGTCCAAAATGTTATTTTTCCAAATTTCCTGTGAGTTTCTTTGATTCACGCTCCCCCACCCAAGTCGCTGTCCCAACTCACCCTTCTTCCCATGTACACCCAGCACTCACTTCTGAGACCACTCGAGTTTCATCCCAGACTGAGTGGAGAAAGCATGCACCATTTTCTGCTGCTCCTGGGAGAGGGTGGGCACGGAGCTGGGGGTCAGTGTAGGCTCTTGGTTGGAGAATGCACTCTGAGTCTCAGTGGGGGTGGCATCTCTCACAAACAGCTCATCATTCACGATGCATAGACTGAAGGGAAAACGGGCCCTCCGACAAGTGGATGAATGTACAACTCCACATCCCCAACAATGATCCTGCTCCCACTCCCACTCGGCAACCAGATTCCTTCCATACCTCTACTGTGCCTGCCCCCCCGCCCCCAGATTCCCTGGCTGGTGCCTCCACCCCTCCCACAGAGCCCACCTGTGCAGGGACTGTCTACCAGCCTCACTAGATGTGTACTTAACCTGCAACCCAGGGATGATTTTACACCCGCATTTATCCCTTAACAACAGCTCAAGGGAATGGACAGTCTAATCCCCATTTTCCAAGGAAGACAATGAGTCACAGAGAGGTCATGTGACTTAGCCAAGATCACACACACTCAGTTGAGTGCTGGGGTCAAGAAGAGAACCCGGTGCTCTAACTCCAGAGCCCACGTTCTTAACCACCAGACCGGACCGCTCCGTGGATCTACCTGTTGGCTTCCCACAATACTGAGAAAACCAAGATGTCTTCGCCACCACGTTCCCACACCCCTGAGCCCAGGCTGGGACGAGCATTCCCACCTACAACGTAGCACTCACCTGGAATTGCTGGCAGGGGTAGCGATGAAGGTCCGGGTGAAGGCACGAACAGAGCCCTGAGACTTTCCCTCCACTTTAACAACGAACAACAATACCCCATTAGAGTTGCACATGCTTCACATGCCCAACACGGTGTTCTCAGTCAGGGTCTGACTTGATACTCATGCCGAAGGGGACAATTGTTCACTGGGAGTCGGGGTGTCTGGTATGGGGATGGCAACGGTAGGAACAAAAGGCTCCCAGTGACAGGGCCTCTACTATGTGACAGGTGGTGTGACAACCACTTCACAAGTTCATTTGATTCATTTTTCACAGCTGTCCGAGAGGTGGGTGTTAGTAGCCCCATTTTGCAAACGAGGAAACTTAGAGGTTAAGTAACCACCCCAGGTAGTTGTCAGAATAAGGATTTGGGATGACAGCCATGAAACTCATTAGGGAAACAGACTGTGTCCCTAATTAGCCCCAGCTGTGTGGGGCAGACAGGCATAGAGCCGGTTCAGACCAGGATGGTTTGGGGACAGAGTGGAGGCAGGAGAACACAGCCGGAATAGGAAGAGAGGGAAAGGGATCAGGGAAGCTGGGACAGTTCTGAGAGGGAGCTCAGCCAGTGGGGAGGGAGCAGTGGGGCGTCTGGGGAGGGGCCCAATGCACGCTCACCTTCCTTGAACACCCCGTTAACAGAGAAGCAGAGCACCTTCTCCTGAAAGGGAAGGGCCCAGGTGCTAAGCCACCTAAACTTCCTACCCACCCGTGGCTTTCCGGAGCTGCCCTTGGGAGGAAGCACGTGCTCACCGTCTGGAACCACATGTCCACCAAGAAGGAGCTGAGGTCATGCTGTGTTTTGGGCAGCACACAGAGGGAGCCCACGATGTTATGTTTTGTATGCTTCAGCGGCTGAACACACAGGGCTATGCGGGGAGGAGAAGCAAGCGAAGGTCGGGAGTTGCCACACCCTGGGCCCTATAATTACCCCTGCACACCCCCTTTCCCTGCCCAGTCTTCCCCATCACACACGCACAGGGTTCCTTGGGCTTCTTCATATTCCTGCTTTCCTTGAAGTACTCGCACAAGCTGCTTCTAGCAGAGAAAGAGGAACAGGAGGTGGCGGTCTGGCCAGTGTGGGTATTTCCAGGAGCTTCCCTGTGTCCACTGGGGAGCCACAGGGCCCAGGAGCAGAGTTGGATCTTTGCTACTCACAGGGCTGGGTCCTCGGGGCTGGAGGGAATGGCCAGGGAGAAGCAGGCCTCTTCATGGTAGGCATCGAGGAGACCCCGACGGTCTCCAGAATCGTAGATCAAATAGTACCTGTGGGAGAGCAATGAGGACCGTCTATCTCTGTGGTCTGGACCCCAAATGAGATTTCAAGACCCAGTCGGCAGTCCTGAGCTTGGGTGGCCTCACCCATCCCAGCCAACCCCTTCCCCAGATTCCCAGGAGTACTTACTGCTGCAGGAATTGCAGGACTAGACTCTTCAGGGCATCAGATCCTTTGTAGCTTTCCTGGAACCAAAAGACATTTGAGACTATGTGGCTGATAAAGCCTCCCTTGTAATAGCCCAAATGCTGTTTGATCAATTTTCCCTCACCTTGCAGGGCTTTATCAAGCAGGGTGTGTCAGTATCAGTGATAACTGGTGGTGATAACTCCTGGCCATCCTGGAGAAGGGAAGAAGAAGTCGGCAGTGGAGACCAGGGAGGTGGCCCTGGATGCTCAGGGGAAAAGATGAGCCCGAGAGAGGGTGAGGGTCAGAGGTTAGGTATGAAAGGGCACTGGAAATTACATGGGCAAGATTACAGAGGGTGTCTTCATCATGACATCTTGAAAGTATCTACTATTATATGCAACTTGTGTGTGTGTGTGTGTGTGTGTGTGTGTGTTGTGTGTGTTGTGTGTGTGTGTGTGAGTGTGTGTGTTGTGTGTGTGGTGTGTGTGTGTGTGTGTGTGTGTGTGTGTGTGTGTGTGTGTATTTTTCCAGAGAACATATTCATGTCTTTTTCGGGAGTCCTGGTCTCCTAAAATGGATAAATGTCTGAGGCAAACCTGGAATCTAGGCAAGACCCAAAGGGCTTGAAGGCAGGTGTGGTGGTGATCAATGTTAGTAAGAGACAGTGATGAACGTAGTCACTTACCAGGCGTAACAACTTAGGAAAACAATCCTTGATGGCACTGTCCAAAACCCAAAATAGAAAGAAGTGACTGTTAGGTCAGGGTTGCGAAGCCTCCCTCCTACCCTTTCCCTCCCTTCCCTCCCTCTCCTTTCCACTGGGTAGCTCCACCGCCCCCCACCCCCGCCCGGGACTGCCCTGACGCCCTTCTACAGTGCCACAAGATGCAACATTTGGAATCCAGGCTCCAGGGCTGCCTCCCCCTTCCTGCCTCCCTTCCTTCCTCCAAGTCCCCACTGAAGACTCCAGAGAGAAGAGGGACTGGGGTGGGAGCCCAGCACTCTGCTACCTCATTAGGGGTCCGGCATGCTGCAGGACCATGATACCCCCCCAGGGATGGCCCAGGATGCTAGGGCAGGGAGGTGAGTGAGGCAAGGCCCAGGAGGCAGGGATGGAGAGGGAGGGGGATGAAGGCAGAAGAGGGAGTGAAGGTAGGAGGGGAGAGGTGGGAGAGACATAGGGGAACCAGAGACAAAGGAGGAAAGAAGGCAAAGCAAAAGGAAGGGAAAGAAGCTCTACCATGGTGGTGGGGATCAGGAGGAAGAGAGAAGAAGGGGTAAATGGCTCCCTGGCTGCAGTCCTTTCCTTCGTCTGCCCTAACTGGCCCTGGCACCCAAGGTAAGAATGGAAAACATGCAGGTGTTGGGCTGGGGGCCCATCGCATGCTGGCTGAAACTTTGTCACCCGTGTGAACTCAGTCTGAGCCGGGCATGGGAAATGAGGCAGCCACGGGGGCAGGAGACCTTCCCCAGAGGGAGTAGAGGGTCAAGCCCCAGGTCAGCATGGGGCTGAGGGTCTGTGGTCCCCTCTTATGATCACCGCCTTCCCTCCTGATGGCCCCTGGGCACCTGTTCCTGTCTCAGTCGGTTCCTTGCCTGAGCAATCATACCTGTGCTGGACTACCCAGGGCTCCTCTGAAGGACCAGTCAGGATGCTGTGACGTGCGGAGGGAGGGGAGGGGGCCGTGCCTCTGAGAGGCCTGTCCTCCTGTCCTCTCAAGCACCTCTGCCACCTGCCTCCATTCCTGCCTCAGGAAGCCCTCTGCTCACTGGCAGCCACCCATTCCTAGCCCCTTGACTCAGGGAACCCTGGTTTCTCCCAAGGAGGGCCTTGCCCTTGGCATTGGGTCAGAGGAATGGCTGTCATGATGGCAGGCCCCCAGGACCCTGGCCCTCAGCATGGGGCAGGAAAGCCACCATGGCAGCCCGAGATGAGAGAGGGCAACCCTTTTGGGGCAAGGGCAGGAGGTCCCCTCTCAGAACAAGGGAAGAGAATGTCCATCTCAGCAGGGAGTGGGAAAGCCTGTCTCAGCATGAGGCCCTGGGCTGGAGGACCCTTCTCAGTCCAGGGCACAAGCATCTGGCTCAAGGCTGGTCACTCCTGGTCCCGGGGAGGAGGAGGAGCCCTGCTTTCCTGGAGCACACTCTTGCAGGGCATGCTGAAGAACACCGAATGCAGAGAGGTGGAAACAGACCCCAGACCAGGAGAACAAGGTGAACAGTCAGAGGAAGGAAACTCCTTATAGGTGAGGGACACGGAGAGAGGAGAAGCTGGGGCCTATGGCCATTCTGGAGGACCAGGGTTGCAGCTTCCTGCACACATGCATCCTCAGGGACACAGTTCAGGCTGCCGGGACCAAAGGTTCCCAGGACGTGTGAGAGGTGTTCACACTGACCTTATGTAGGTGGGCTGGTCTGGAAAGGTGTCACACAAGGGGTTCCCTTCTAGCCAAAGCTCTTCAAGATCCAGCCCTTTCATCTTGTTTAACTCCCACACCAAGTTCAGCTGAGCAATATGGGGAAGAAAGTGGAAAGGAGTCCCAGGGAAAGAGAGACACACAGGCCCCTGCGCCCCCAGCCCCCACGTTTCCACACAGGTACCTTCTCCTGCCTCCTGTCATCACTCTGATGAGCACTACCACCCACCGTCAACCCCAACTTTGATCTGGCTCCCTCTTCTCACCTCATTTTTGGAGAGGTTCAGGATCCTGACTGTGGGGACCATCTGTATAATGTCAGACAGGCCATCCAGCCCGTACAGTTTGTTGTTGCTCAAGTTCAAGGACAACAGCTGTTGGTGAAGAAGAGTTAGAGTGACAGTTACTATCTAGGGCCTCAGAGACAAATCTGTCCTCCACCCCGTGAGTTCCACCCCCTACCATCAATAACAGCCCTGGGCCTAAGGCCTCACCTCGGGATGATTCTCTTCAATGATCTGCAAGGTGGCAGCCATGCAGTTTCTTCGATTCAGGATCATATCTATACCATGGCCCACCAAGTCTTCAGGAAGCCGAGAGGAGGCAATCAGAAGGCTGAGAGGGGGCCAGGGCCAGCACCAACCCCTCCCCACATCACCATCCCTCAGTCTCCCTCCCAGGCAGATCCCTGTGCCCTCACCTGCCCTAGAATTAGTGCTGTCAAGGGTACCTGGGTCAAAGCGGAGACTCTGGAGGTCAAGAGCTTGCTGGGAGACGTCATAGCGTTTGTTTATGGTCAGCTGCAGAGACAGATGGAGAAAGCCACTGGGAGGCTCTGGTGGGGATAGGGAAATCCGGGGCTGGAGGAAGAAGAGGTGGGTCTGGGTGTGGGCACACAATGGACCCTGAGTCTGCATTACCTTTAGCTGCTCCATTTCTTCTGGCTCCAACTTATACCGCACAGAGTAGGGTACAGTAGAAGGATTGACAAAGATAGATATCTGCAGGAAGGAGACGTGGGGTCAGCACCAAGAACTTTCATCCCAAAGAAGACGACCAGCCCCTGCCCTGTCCTCCTGCCCCGGGACTAGGTAGAGGTAATGCCCTCAACACACACCTTTCGGTTCTCCTCATCCCAAATCTTGTAGCTGACATCCTTCAATGCGGAGGCAGTGCCAGCATCCTGGACAAAGAACCGAGCCTGGTTTTTCACGTAGTGAAACTGCAGGAGGGGGAGGCAGCAATAATTTTGGAGGAGAGAGTCTTCCTGCTCAGTGGGCTCCCCCCCCGCCCCCACTTCCCTGTGCCCACTCATCTGGCTTCACCATCCTCTCTTACATCCACTGGAGTGAAGGGGACACTGCAATGGCTCTGGATTGAATTCATTAGCCATGTCTTATCATATTTTCTCCCATAGGGAATCTAAGGGTGAAGAGAAGGGATGGGAGTGAGGAGAGACAACATAGAATTAAAGAGGGAAAACAGACCCAACAGCCATCTTGGCTGACCTTCTACTGAGCTGTACAGGGCTTCGAAAGAAGGGACCACTGGCATTATTTCTTATTTTTTTGTGCCAAACGTGGATTCCCTAGACCCTCCCCATTGGAAAGATCTCCTCCAAATAATTGACATAAGGATGTTTAATGTGGTCTTCCTTTCTATAAGGTTCCAGGATATTCTATCTCATGCAGACCCTGCCAAGACACTCACGGTGATCTTGAACCAGCTCCCTGGGGTTCCATCTTGTGTGTTCTCCCCCATTTCTCTCCTCAGAGTTTTTCTATCTCTCCACACAGTAATATGGATATGGCCCTCCTTTTGCCTTTTCACTCTCCTCTTGTCGCGCCGGGTGCTATAGGGAGTGCTGTGGAGGGGAAGTGGAGAGGAGGAGGGTCGCCGTAAATGTTACGAAAGTCTTCTTCTATACACCCTCACCTCTCTGTCACCAGGACAACAACTGGGATTGCTTAGCCATCATTCCACTTCCGGCATTCTTCAGTTTTCCAGTGAAGGGAAAGAAGACCAGGGAGAGTGAAAGAGTCGCCCAGTCCCAAGGGCTGCTGCATGCAAACCAGTCTGCCTGGTCACTGACTGTCTTACTTGGGGGTCCTCCTGGACATCTCCCCTCAGCACATTTCCATCATCCTCCTGGAGGTGTGAAGGCTGAGGCTCATATCCACCACGTTCATAACGAGGGTTCCTCTTGCCAAAATTACCTCGGAAAGAACTCCAAACTCTCTTTCTTCCTTGAGGTGAGCTACCACCATTGTTGTATTCTCAAAAAGGGGAACAAATATACAAGTTTACAGACACATCAGTGGTCCACTTACCGTGCACCACATCTTAGGCTAACACCATGGTAGGGCAAGCAAAGTGTCAACCTGCCCTAAGGGTCCAATCTCCCAAACCCTGGAAAGGAAACTCCTCTGCTTGTCCAGATAGGAGGGCCTTATTTGACAGATGGCACTATCAGCGTAGGAATCTTGGGGGAGGAGGAGGAGGAGGAGGAGGAGGAGGAGGAGGAGAAAACTGTATTGAACCTTTTAAAGAAGGAAGCAGATTTATAAAAACAAAAACAGAACAAAGCAGAACAAGAGATGTGTGCCTCCATGGATTAGACTGGAAACCAGCCATAGACCGGGAAGACTTCTGAATTGTACCTTCTCTCAGGCCTGTCTCAAAACCACACCAGTACCAGGGAGGCAATCTCTCTCATGCTTCCCAAATACAATCAGCCACCAAACTGATCCCACTAACAATCAGCAAGCTGTACTTCCTTTGCTGGTGTAGTTCAAGCTTTAATGTCAGGTGGGACTGATGTAACAGCCTCCTAAGCTGTCCCCCTCCCTCCAGCCTTGCGGTCAACAATACTCAGTTTGAAATATCCAGAGTGAGCTTTCTTTTTGCCCCGCCTGAAATGCCTTTCAGCTGAGGGGACAACTCTTGCTAACCTCGGCTCCTCTATAACGAGGATCTGAATGACAAACCGGGATGATATGTCAACTAGCATTTCCAAGTGTGTAGGAATTCTTCTTTTTTCGTTCTATTATTGATTTCTAACATGGGTCCATTAGGGTCAGAGAACGTGCTCCGTGTGATTTAAAATTCGCTGGGGTTTGTTTGATGGTCCAGGAGGTGACCTAGTTTGGTGAATATTAGAAGAAAAACTCGAATATTAAAAGGAGGAATAACAGCCCGTGACCAATGTATGGTGTATGGGGGCTTCAGAGTCACCTTTGAGAACTGACATTACTTCAGAAATAACGTTGTCAAGGGGGAAGTGTTAAAAGTGAGCCAGCTAACAGCTACGGCATTCCCCAGACCGGCCAGGTGAGTTGGGTGCCTAAACAGGGCCAGGGGCCTCCCTCATCAAGGTGATTCAGACAGGAGCGATCTCAAGCATAGCCTTGTTTTGGGAGTCTCACACGAGGGTGGGCATGAGATTAAAAAGCCAGAGAGGCCACGCACACACGTGTGTGTGCCCACACGCATATCCACTTACTGAGGGGTTGCATCTCGGCACGATCCCTGTCTCACCATCGTTCTGCCAAAATCAAAGGCAACACCAGGAGCATTGGAAATCAGCTGGTGCCTCTCGCCCAGGCTGCCTGGGTCCCCCCTCAGTCTCTACCACAGTATTAACTGATCCTCCCGCTAAGCAACGGTCGTGAGTGTCCTTTATGACATCATGTGTGTTCCCATGGTACCTCCTGTGTCGGTTTGGAATTCTGCCTACATCATTGCTATGTCGTTGAGTAGATGGCAATGGCATCCCCGGTATGGTAGGGAAAGAACAGGGTGAGAAGTAAAACACCACTTGCCCAGCAGCAAGCAACATTAGCTCAGTGTTGGGCAGACTCACTAGAGTTCTTTGACCTCCTCACTGAAGTCCGAAAACATCTGTATCCGCGGCCCCCTTTCAGATCATGACTGTTAGGCTCACAGGTGTTAGGTACATGTCCCAGGACTGCTCAGCCAAGTCAGTGGAGGAACAGAAATTGTGTCCTCACCTATTGGTCCGCCTCCACATCCTAAGTGTTCCTCTAGCTAGTGTGCTTATTCTCCTTTAATGGTGGACTTTCAGGTCTCAAGGACAGATTTCTGTGAGCAGACCAGGGATGCTGTTTTGTGAGCTGGAGTTAGTGACTCCTGCTTGGGCGGATCCAGGTGCCTTGGACCAAGTAGAGACACCGGTCTTGAACTAGATGAAGAAATCTGTTTCGATCACAGT
Source organism: Callorhinus ursinus (assembly GCF_003265705.2). NCBI lineage: Eukaryota > Metazoa > Chordata > Mammalia > Carnivora > Otariidae > Callorhinus > Callorhinus ursinus. The sequence continues at coordinate 12,204 of NW_027397483.1, read as the reverse complement.
GTCTGCAGATCAGGAGTCACTTTGAGCTGGCAGTGTCTGGCATATAATGGGGCCTAATTAGTATTTGTTAAATGAATTGTAGGCAATGTAGATTTGGGATCAACAAAGCCACTTTTGAGAATCCATACATCTCAACCATTTGTACCCACGTCTACTTAATCCAGAAAAAAATGGGCTGCAGAACTGTTTCATAACCTGCTTGTGAAACTAGCATGTGTTGGATTTGTCTTTGGCAAAATGAGTATTTTTCACTAGCGTACAGTTAGAATTGGAGCTAATTACACCCCTCTTGACTAATGCTAAAACTACGGCTTTTCTGATCTGAGGAAGGGAGGCTTTTGCAAACTGGTGGCAGAAATGAGGAGAGGCTTTCCTTAAATCCAGCAGATAGAGCTTCCTGGGTGTCTGGTATGCGTAGGAAGAATGTTCTGGACCTACATGCTTGTTTGTGGGTGCTCAGCTTTGTGACAGCCACTATCGTACTTGTCTCCAGAGGAAAGCAAGAGTGTGTGCATGCGCATGTGTGTGTGCATGGACACGTGCTAATATTATCTCTTTTACATTTGTATAATTAGATTACAGATACATTATTTCAAATCATGTTGGAAAGTACATTGCCACACAAAACTGGACCCTAATGTACATTTTCCTTTCATGCAATATGTGCTATGTGCACCCAATTTTTGCTTCTTGTTTTTAATATGCCCTTTATTTAATTATTATTATTATTAATTTTTACCTCTTGGCATTTTACTATTTGAATTGATTTTTCAAATTTAAAGTATTAGAATTCTCTATACGAGGTATTCCTAATGGCGGAGGCGAAATTACCCAGTGGAGCATGGCTTGGGATTGAGGGCAGTTCCGAGATTTGAGTCTGTGCTCTACAGCTTCCCAGAAGCAGCACATAAGTATTTTAAACTATAAGAGACAAGTTCCTAAGGATATTTACACCAGTGTACTTCTCCACTAACAGTGCGGGAGAGTCTGATTTCCTACAGTATGTTTAACCATTCAAAAGTCATTCTTACGCTTTGACCCAGACGTTTCACTTTTAAAATTTATCACACAAAATATTTTCTGCCAAAATATATACCTATAATTATATGGCTGTGTATTACAGGGTCTTCCCCCCCCTTTTTTTACTCCATTTTTATTGAGGTATAATTGACATATCGCACTGTGTGTGTTTAAGGAATACAGTATCATGATTCTACTTACATAAATGATTACCACAATTAGTTTAGTTAACGTCCATCATCTCATATAGATGCAAAAAGTAAAGTGAATGAAAAAGACATAAAAGATTGTTTCCTTGTGATTAGAACTCTTAGGATTTACTCTCTTAACACCTTTCAAATATATCATAAAGCAGTATTAACTATGGTCATCATGTTGTACATCACATCCCTCACACTTATTTCTCTCATGACTGGAAGTTTGTACTTTTCTGAAAGTTTTCATTTTAATTCCAGTGTAGTTAACATACAGTGTTATATTAGTTTCAGGTGCGCCATATAGTAATTCAACAGTTCCATACATCACCCAGTGCTCATCACGACAAGTGCACACCTTAATCCCCATTACTTATCTCACCCATCCCCGCCTACACACGTCCCCTCTGGTAACCATCAGGTTGTTCTCTATAGTTAAGGGTCTGTTCCTTTCTCTCTCTCTCTCTTTCTCTCTCTCTCTGTTGTGCGCTCGCGCTCTCTCTCTCTCTCCCTCTCTCTCTCTGTTTTGCGCTCTCTCTGTCTCTCCCTCTCATTTCTTCCTTTGCTTATAGCTTTTGTTTCCTAAATTCCACACATAAGTGAAATCATATGGTATTTGTCTTTCTCTGACTGACTTATTTTGCTCAGCCTTATACTCCCTAGCTCCATCCATGTCATCGCACATGGCATGATTTCATTCTTCCTTACAGGCTCTTTGACACAGAAAGACAATGGGGCCAGAGGGTGGCTGATATTGACAGAAGAGGGGTAGAAATGATTGTCCCTTGAGTCAAGGATAGATGGGAAGGAAGGGGGCATGGGTACCTGACATACAGACTAAAAGGGCCAAGGGATGGACGTATGGGCCAGAAAGATGAGGGTGATCATTGGGAAGAGAATGAAACACAAGTAGCCAAAGCCTCTGAGGACCTGGATGCGTCCTGGCGGTACACACCCCACTGGAAGCCTTCCTTTCTGTCCACGTATATCTTGTCTGTCTCTGTTACCTCATCTCCAAGTTGAACACTAGAGAAACAGTTCCCACACAGTCTGAGAAAGGAGAGACTGTATGGGGAACAGTGTGCAACAATGGGTCTCTCTCTTGGACAGAGGGCTGGAGTTCGGGTCATGTTGGTCCCAGACACCACATCCGCCATTGCCCACTGTCCCAGTGCTCCTTTCAGCCCTAACACAGAGTCACACATCATTGTAGTTAAGGGCATCAGATTTGAGGTCAGAGCCACCAGGGTTTGCATCCTGGTGCTAAATTCTGTGGTCCAGGGCAAGTAACTTGGACTTCATGGTGACTCACCTTATTTTTTTCCCTTAAACTGAGGATAGTGATAGTTTCTACCTCATGAGAAAATTGTGAGAATTGAGCGAATACCTGGCAATACAGGCAAAGCCTCCGGAGAAACGCCTGTGACCTAACAAGCACTACAAATAAGTTAGTCATTCCTAGGTCAGGAACTTAGCACAAGGGCTGGGGCTTAGTAAGAGATGAATGTGTGTTAATTGCACTTGTTGTTACAAGGAGGAGAACAGATGGGTGAATGAGGGCAGGTTGCAGTGTCAGCTATTCACATACTTTATAAAGTGGCGAGGGTTAAACAGAGCAGCCCTGGTGGGAAATAACCTGATACACTGTTTAAGGGAACCAAAATTAAAAGATCACAGACCGAAACAGGCTGTGGGAAGGATTAGGGGAAGGATTAGCTGGGGGGCCTAAGTTCCCATTTCCAAAATTTGGGCCAAGAAACCCATTATTATTCAGGAAACGGTCCAGGCTTGAGTGGTAGGTTACAAAAAGCAAGGCAGAGTATCCCTCGCACCACATGACACACTCTGAGAAGAAAAAAAGTCAGATATTACCGTATGGTTTCTCAGAAGAAGATATTAACAAATGTTTATGTTTTTTTTAGGTGCAAATGTAAACATAAAGAAGTCAGGGTAAAAGAACATGTGAGAATGTCAACCGTATTTATAAATGGGTGGCTGGGATGCATAATAGTTATGCTTTCATATTTATGTTTTACTTGCTTAAAAGGATGTTTGTGCCTGGGTCAGGGTTTTGTCAGGCGCTGGGGCCGGGGGAGCGGTGGGAAGCCCTCCTCTTACTGACTCATTATGCAGCACAATAGGAGCAATCGATCATTTATAAGCGGATGGATCTTCTCGCTGATTAATAAGCTGTATCACCTTACACAATTCACCCAACTTCTCCTGATCCCAGCTCCTTATATGTAATAATCGGAGATTAGGTCTAACCGCCACCTTATCAAGATGTGGAACATACACCACACCCCAAAAGGTTCCCAGTTAATCTCCTCTTCATCCCCCGGCTGCATGCAAACCTTGACCTGCTCTCAGTCTCTCTATGTTAGTTTTTCCTCTCCTAGAATTTCATATAAGTGGAATCGTACATCCTGTATCCCTCTGTGCCCGGCTTTTTGTAGCTCAGCATTTCTTAAAGATCCATCCATGTCCTTGCCTTTTCCTTGCTAAGCACTCTCCCATTGCACTGATTTGTTTACCTTTAACGTCGTTTTAAGGAAGTTTCAGAAGGTAGTGAAAGTAGTTCCTTGTGTTCAATCACCAACTTCTTGGTCAGTCTTCCGTTCTTATATAATGATATAATTTCATCCGTTGTCACGCTTTTATCTCTCTAGGGAAATATTATCTTAAGGTCTTTTTCACCATTTTTCTATTGTTTTTATTCCCTCGGTGCAAATCATTTGATTTTTTTGCGTTTGTTCTGTCCCTTCCATGCTTACGCTGAGCTGTGCCTATCTCTTGCAGAGGAGGCTTCACTGCTGAGTCGGCCCTGGGCTCATAGGTGCTTGGCTTTATTTTATTTATTTACTTGTTTTTAAAGATTTTATTTATCTGACAGAGAGAGAGAGAGAGAGACAGCGAGAGAGGGAACACAAGCAGGGAAAGTGGGAGAGGGAGATGCAGGCTTCCCGCTGAGCAGGGAGCCCGATGCGGCGCTCGATCCCTGGACCCTGGGATCATGACCCGAGCCAAAGGCAGATGCTTAATGACTGAGCCACCCATGCGCCCCGGCACTTGGCTTTAATCCATACGTTGCTCTGGCCTTGCCAGCAGTTTAGCTTCCTTTTTGATCCTACTACTGGTGGCCCCTGCTTTACCACTATGTTTTCCCCTTTCTTTTTTTTTTAATTTTTTAAAAAAAATTTAAATTAACATATATTATTTCTTTCGGGGGTACAGGTCTGTGATTCATCAGTCTTAACGTAATTCACCACGCTCACCATAGCACATACCCTCCCCAGTGTCCATCACCCAGCCACCCCATCCCACCCACCCCGCTTCCACTCCAGCAAACCTCAGTTTGTTTCCTGAGATTAAGAGTCTCTTATGATTTTTCTCCCTCTCTGGTTTCGTCTTGGTTCATTTTTCCCTCCCTTCCCCCACGATCCTCTGTCTTGATTCTCAAATTCCTCATATCAGTGAGATCATATGATACTTGTCTTCCTCTGATTGACTTATTTCGCTTAGTATAATACCCTCTAGTTCCATCCACGTCATTGCAAGTGACAGGATTTCATGGTTTTGATGGCAGCATAATATTCCATGGTGTGTGAGTGTATGGGTGTATATATATATATATATATACATATATATATATATATATATGTATATATACCCATGTACCCATACACACACACCTCATTTTCCTTTTCCATTCGTACGTTGATGGACATCTAGGCTCTTTCCATAGTTTGGCTATTGTGGACATCGCTGCTATAAACATTGGGGTGCACATATCCCTTCGGATCACTACATCTGTATCTTTGTGGTAAATACCCAGTAGTGCAACTGCTGCGTCGTAGGGTAGCTCTATTTTCAACGTTTTGAGGAACCTCCATACTGTTTTCCAGAGTGGCTGCACCAGCTTGCATTCCCACCAACAGCGCAGGAGGGTTCCCCTTTCTCCGCATCTTCACCCACATCTGTCATTTCCTGACTTGTTAATTGTAGCCATTCTGACCGGTGTCAGGTGGTATCTCATTGAGGGTTTGGTTTCTATTTCCCTGATGCCGAGCGATGTTGAGCACTTTTTCGTGTGTCTGTTGGCCATTTGGATGTCTTCTTTGCAGGAACGTCTGTTCCGTGACTTCTGCTCATTTCTGGATTGGATTACTTGTTCTTTGGGTGTTGAGCTTGATACGTTCTTTATAGATTTTAGATACCAACCCTTTACCTGATATGTCATTTGCAAATATCTTCTGCCATTCTGTCAGTTGTCTTTTGGTTTTGCTGACTGTTTCTTTGGCTGTGCAAAAGCTTCTTATCTTGATGAAGTCGCAATAGTTCTTTTTGGCCCTTGCGTCCCCTGCCTTTGGTGACGTTTCGAGGAAAAAGTTGCTGCGGCTGAGGGCAAAGAGGTTGCTGCCTGTGTTCTCAAGAATTTTGATGGACTCCTGTCTCACATGTAGGTCTTTCATCCATTTGGAGTCTATTTTTGCGTGTGGTGTAAGGAAATGGTCCAGTTTCATTCTTCTGCATGTGGTTGTCCAATTTTCCCAACACCATCTGTTGAAGAGACTGTCTTTTTCCATTGGACATTCTTTCCTGCTTTGTCAAAGATCAGTTGACCATAGAGTTGAGGGTCCACTTCTGGGCTCTCTATTCTTTTCCATTGATCTATGTGTTTGTTTTTGTGCCAGTACCATACTGTCTCGATGATGACAGCTTTGTAATAGAGCCTGAAGTCTGGAATTGTGATGCCACCAGCTTTGCTTTTTTTTTTTTTTTTCCCCAACATCCCTCTGACTATTCGAGGTCTTTTCTGGTTCCATACTTGTTTTAGGATTATTTGTTCCACTTCTTTGAAAGAAAGTTGATGCTGTTTTAATAGGGATTGCATTAAATGTGTAGACTGCTCTAGGTAGCATAGACATTTTCACAATATTTGTTCTTCCAATCCGTGAGCATGGAATGTTTTCCCACTTCTTTGTGTCTTCCTCTATTTCTTTCATGAGTGTTCTATAGTTTTCCGAGCACAGATCCTTTGCCTCTTTGGTTAGATTTATTCCTAGGTATCTTACGGTTCGGGGTGCAATTGTAAATGGGATTGACTCCTTCATTTCTCTTTCTTCTGTCTTGTTGTTGGTGTATAAAAATGCAACTGATTCCTGTGCGTTGATTTTTATATCCTGCCACTTGACTGAAGCTCCTGTATGAGCTCTAGCAGTTTTGGGGTGGAGTCTTTTGGGTTTTCCACATAAAGTATCATATCATCTGCAAAGAATGAGAGTTTGACTTCTTCTTTGCCAAATTGAATTCTTTTATCTCTTTTGTTGTCTGATTACGGAGCCTAGGACTTCTAGTACTATGTTGAATAGCAGTGGTGACGGTGGACATCCCTGCCGTGTTCCTGACCTTAGGGGAAAAGCTCTCAGTTTTTCCCCATTGAGCATGATATTCACTGTGGGTTTTCCATAGATGCCTTTTATGATATTGAGGTATGTACCCTCTCTCCCTACAATGTGAAGAGTTTTAATCAAGAAAGGATGCTGTACTTTGTCAGATGCTTTTTCTGCATCCATTGAGACGCCCATACGGTTCTTGTTCTTTCTTTTACTAATGTAGTGTATCACAGTGATTGACTTGCAGATGTTGAACCAAATTTGCAGCCCAGGAATAAATCCAACTTGGTCGTAGCGAATAACCCTTTTAAAGTACTGTTGGATCCCATTGGCTCGTATTTTGGTGAGAATTTTTGCATCCATGTTCATCAGGGATATTGGTCTGTAATTCTCCTTTTTGATGGGGTCCTTGTCTGGTTTTGAGATCATGGTAATGCTGGCCTCATAAAAGGAGTTTGGAAGTTCTCCTTCCCTTTCTATTTTTTTGGAACAGTTTCAGAAGAATAGGTATTAATTCTTCTTTAAATGCTTGGTAGAATTCCCCTAGGAAGCCATCTGACCCTGGGCTCTTGTTTTTTGGGAGATTTTTGATGACTGCTTCAATTTCCTTACTGGTTATGGGTCTGTTCAGGTTTTCTAGTTCTTCCTGGTTCAGTTTTGGTGGTTTATAACATCTCGAGGAATGCATCCATTTCTTCCAGAATGTGTATTCTGTTGCTTTGGAATGGAATGTTCTGAATATATCTGTGAAGTCCATTTGGTCCAGTGTGTCCTTTAAAGCCTTTATTTCCTTGTTTTTTGTTTTTTTTTTCTTTTCTTAGATGAACTGTCCATTTAGGTGAGGGGGGTGTTAAGATCCCCTAGTATTATTGTATTATTGTTGCTGTGTTTCTTTGACTTTGTTATTAACTGGCTTATATAATTGGCGGCTCCTATGTTAGGGGCATAGATATTCACAGTTCTTAGATCTATTGGTGGATAGACCCTTTAAGTAGGATATAATGTCCTTCCTCATCTCTTATTACAGTCTTTGGTTTAAAAATCTAATTTGTCTAATATAAGGTTTGCCACCCCAGCTTTCCTTTGATGTCCATTGGCATGGTAAATTGTTTTACACCCCTTCACTTTCAATCTGGAGGTGTCTTTGGGTCTAAAACAAGTCTCTTGCAGGCAGCATATTGATGGGTCTTGTTTTTTTATCCAGTCTGATACCCTGTGGATTTTGCTTGGGGCATTTAGCCCATTTACTTTCAGGGTAACTATTGAAAGATATGAATTTAGTGCCATTGTATTGCCTGTAAGGTGACTGTTATTGTATATTGCCTCTATTCCTTTCCAGTCTATGTAACTTTTAGGCCCTCTCTTTGCCTAGAGGACCCCTTTCAATACTTCTTGTAGGGCTGGTTTGGTGTTCACAAATTATTTTAGTTTTTGTTTGTCCTGGAAGCTTTTTATCTCTCCTATTTTCAATGACAGCCTAGCTGGATATAATATTCTTGGCTGCATATTTTTCTCATTTAGTGCTCTGAACATATCATGCCAGTCCTTTCTGGACTGCCGGGTCTCTGTGGATAGGTCTGCTGTCGATCCAATGTTTCTACCATTGTAGGTTACAGACCTCTTGTCCCGAGCTGCTTTCAGGATTTTCTTTTTGTCTCTGAGACTTGTAAGTTTTACTATTAGATGTTGGGGTGTGACCTACTTTTATTGATTTTGAGGGGGGTTCTCTGTGCCTCCTGGATTTTGATGCCTGTTTCCTTCCCCAAATTAGGGAAGTTCTCCACTATCATTTGCTCCAATAAACCTTCTGCCCCTCTCATTCTTCTTCTTCTGGGATCCCAATTATTCTAATATTGTTTTGTCTTATGGTATGACTTGTCTCTCAAATTCTGTCCCGTGATCCAGTAGTTGTTTATCTCTCTTTTTCTCAGCTTCTTTACTCTCCATCATTCGGTCTTCTGTATCACTAATTCTCTCTTCTGCCTCATTTATCCTAGCAGTTAGACCCTCCATTTTTTATTGTACCTTGATAATAGCCTTTTTGATTTCGACTTGGTTAGATTTCAGTTCTTTTATTTCTCTAGAAAGGGATTCTCTAGTATCTTCCATGCTTTTTTCAAGCCCAGCAAGTATCTTTATAATTGTCATTCTGAACTCTATTTCTGACATCTTACTAATGTCCGTATTGATTACTTCCCTTGCAGGCAGCACTGCCTTTTTTTTTTTTTTT
>NW_027397483.1:0-3354 GCF_003265705.2 Callorhinus ursinus | reverse complement strand
TATTTTGGTCTGTTAGAAGAAACTGCCTCCCAAAATTTTTAAGAAAGAAAAACTGACATATGTATAAAAATAAGGGTAAATATGAAGGGATGGAATATGACTGTAAATATGAAAATTAAAAAAGATTCTATAAATGGAATTGATAAGATAAGAAGTTGGTTGAAAAAAGAAAGAAAAGAAATTTAAAAAAAAAGGAGAGAATGTGATCAGGCAGGAGACTAGAACAAAGCCATACACTAGAGATTTTCGGTACATTTTGGTCTGTTAGAGGAAACTGTATCCCAAAATTTTAAAGAGAGAACAACTTACATATATATAAAAAATAAGGTTAAATACAATGAAGGGCTAGAATATGACTCTAAAAATGAAAATTAAAAAAAGATTTTTACAAAAAGGGCTGATAAGATGTTGGTTGAAAAAGGGAAAATGAAAAATTAAAATAAAATGGAAAAAGAAAAAATAAAGCAAATTTAAAAAAATTAACTGTGAAAGACTAAAGGATCATGGGGAAAAAAGCCGTGAATTCTATGTGCTGCATTCCCCTGGCGCTGGAGTTCTGCCATACTCATTGACCGGTAAACTTGGTCTTGGCTGGCTGTTCTTCCTGACCTTTGGGGGAGGGGCTTGTTGCCACGGTTCCCAAATGTCTTTGCGGGAGGCGGAATTGCCCCGCCCTTGCCTGGTCCTGGCTAAGTAATCTGCTCGGGTTTGCTCTCGGGAGCTTCTGTTCCCTGCATGCTGTCCGAATAGCTTTGAGGACGGGAGTGAAAATGGCGGCCTCCCAATCTCTGCCCTGGAGGAGCCAAGAACTTGGGCCCCCACTCCTCAGTGAGCCCCCAGAGAGAAGCAGTCAATCACTCATGTCTACCCGGTCTCCAGCGCACTCCGTGCTCACCCGACCTTTGAGTGAGCAGTTCTATCTCTGGCACACGGCCCCGTGTGGGGTCTCCAACCCCAGCAGATCCCTGTGCTGCGCTCCCGCGCTGCTTCTCCCCGGGGGGAGGAGGTGGAGGCTCCCCGGATCTGCGGTTTGTTGGGTCCCTGCTGGAAGAGCAGTGGCCCGACTGTGCCGGGGGTCACGGTTTGTGGCAACCCCGAGCTGAGAGCCCACTCCTCTGCTCCATCCCTGCAGCTGGCTTCCCTGCTCCAATACCTGAGCGCTCTGCCTCACTCAGGCACCCCTGGTCTTTTGACCCTGAGGGTCCTGAGACCACACTGTCCCGGCGAGGGTTCCACACCCCCCCCCACCACCGCTTAGTCACTGGAGCGACCTCCCTCAGCGGAGCAGACTTCTAAAAGTTCTGATTTTTTACTCTGCTGCTCTATCACTTGCTAGTAGTGGCTGACAGAGGCCCCCTCACCCGCCGTCTATCCTCCCGAATATCGCCTCGGATTCACTTCTCTGCACGTCCTACCTTCCAGAAAGTGGTTGCTTTTCTGTTCGGAGAGTTGCTGCTATTCTTTTCTTCGATCTCCTGTTGAGTTCGTGGGTGTTCAGAGTGGTTTGATCCCCATCTAGCTGAATTCCTGGGACCAAACGAAATTTAGGTCTCCTACTCCTCCGCCATCTTGCTCCTCCTCTTCTGCTCATTTTTGAATGGGATTTTTTTTTTTTTGCTATTGAGTCATATGAGTTTTTAAATATATTTTGGATATTAACCCCTTGTTATATAAATGATCTGCAAATATTTTTTCTCATTCAGTAAGTTGCCTTTTCATTTTTTTTGACTATTTCTTTTGCTGTGCAGAAGCTTTTTAGTTTGGTGTAGTTCCACTTGTTTATTTTTACATTTTTTGCCTTTATTTCTGGTGTCAAATCCAAAAACAAAAATCATCACCAAGACTGATGTCAAAGATCTTACTGCCTACATTTTCTTCTAGGTTTTTTTTATGGTTTTAGGCCTTATATTCCAGTCTATATACCATTTTCAGTTAATTTTTAATGTATGGTATAAGAGGGTGTTTCAGTTTCATTGTTTTGTATGTGGCTGGCCATTTATTGAAGAGCCTGTCCTTTTCCCATTGTATATTCTTGTCTCCTTTGTCATAAATTAACCATATATGAATGGGTTTATTTCTGGGGTGTCTATTGTGCTGCACTGATCCATGTGTCTGTTTTTTTGCCAGCACCATACTCTTTTGATTATTAAAACCTTGTAATATAGTTTGAAATCAGGGCATGTGCTGCCTCCAGTTTTCTTCTTCTTTCTCAAGATCGCTTTTGCTATTAGGGGTCTTTTATGGTTCCATACAAATTTTAGGATTCTTTGTTTTATTTCCTGAAAAAAATGCCATTGGAGTTTTTATAGGGATTGCACCGAGTCTGTAGATTGCTTTGGATAGTATGGACATTGAAACACTATTCGGGCGCCTGGGCGGCTCAGTCGTTAAGCGTCTGCCTTCAGCTCAGGTCATGATCCCGGGGTCCTAGGATCGAGCCCCGCATCAGGCTCCTTGCTCGGCGGGAAGCCTGCTTCTCTCTCTCCCACTCCCCCTGCTTGTGTTTCTGCTCTTGCTATCTCTCTCTCTGTCAAATAAATAAATCTTTTTTTAAAAAAAAAAAAACACTATTAATTCTTCCAAACCGGGAGCACGCAATAGCTTTTTATTTATCTGCGACTTTTTGAACTTCTCTCATTGATGTCTTACAGTTTTTGGTGTACCAGTCTTTCACCTCCTTGGCTAAATTTATTTCTAGGTGCTTTAGTATTTTGATGCAATTGTAAATGGGATTGTCTTCTTAATTTCTCTTTCCCATTAGTGTATAGAAGGAATATTTTCCTAATGACTTAGTGTCCTCCAAATTTACTGAATTTGTTTATTACTTCTAACAGTTTTTTAGTGAAATCTCTAGGGCTTTTTAAGTAGAAAATATCACATAATCTGCAAGTAGTGACATTTTTATTTATTCCTTTCCAGTTTGGATGTTTTTTGTTTCTTTCTCTTGTCTAGTTGTTCTGGCCAGGACTTCTAATACTATGTTGAATAAAAGCGGCAAGAGTGGTCATTTTTGTCTTGTTCCTGATCTTAGAGGATAAGCTTTCAACTTTTCACCCTTGAGTATGATGTAAGCTATGGGGTTGTCATACGTGACCTTAATTATGTTAAAGTACATCCCCTGTATAACCACTTTGTTGAGAGTTTAGATAGACGGATGATGGATTTTGTCAAATGTTTTCTCTGTATCTATTTTGATCTTTCTATGACCTTAACTTTCATTTTGTTAATGTCGTGTATTACATTGTGTGATTTGTGGATTTTTAAAAAGAAAAAAATGTTTTTATTTATGTATTGAGAGAGAGAAAGAGGAGGGGGGAGAGTCAGAAGGAGAGAGAGAGAATCCCAAGCAGACTC
>NW_027397482.1:0-27659 GCF_003265705.2 Callorhinus ursinus | reverse complement strand
CAGGACAGAGCTTCCCAAGGAGGTTGATGGAAGGATCAGAGAATCACGGAGACCCTTGGGAAAACCCAGAGACCCTGGAGATGTTGGCTGAAATGCTGGCATTTGGTCTGAAAAGATGGATCACAACACCGCAGTCGACACTGGATGATTTACTCTTTGTTGGTTCTAGGAATCAGTAGGTACCTGCCAGTAGAACTCACATTGCATGAAGTCTAGGGTATACTTACTTTTCATCACTTTTCAGGACTAGATTTTTCTAGAGGAAGTGCTAAGCTTGGGTCTTCCATTCTTTTCTTTGTGCAACTGGCCTGTGTTTTCAGGAGCAGATTTCTGGTGCTCATCACCACTGCTAGACCTGAGGACTGCATCCGTCACCTCCCACATTGGACATGACAATGTGGGTTGGGGGGTGCTCACTGATGAAGCCCCAGTGCTCAGTACACAGCAGGGACCCCAGATCCTCTGCTGAATGAGGGAGGAAGGAGGGAGGGTTGGAGGGAGGGAGGGAGGGGGAGGGAGGGTTGGAGGTGGGGAATGAATGAGGGAGAGAAGGAATGAGGAAGGGAGTAAAGCCACAGAAGCTGGGTCCATAAATCATGAGTCCTAATTTGGGGTGAGGTCCGAGGGCATCACAGCCCACCCGGGCCCTCGATGGTGGCTCAGGTCCATCTGTCCTCCCAATGCTGACCTTCCTTCTCCTTGGACCCGCTGTCATCCTGGATCCTCTCCCCCTCCTCAAACAATTCTCAATGTTCCCAGGGGCAGGGTGGCAGGAGGGGTGGGTCTCAGGAGGGGCTTCCCAGATCCTGTGCCCCAGATGACACCGGGACAGTAGCTGCAGGGCATTCTATCATGAGAACTGGGACCGTGGATCCCATCCATCTCCTTGGGCATTAGTGTTGTTCCATTCCCTGCTCTCTCCAGCACCGTTGTGATGAACACTCCTGACAATACGTGTGTGAAAAACCGAGCCATAGTTTCCGGGGTGAGTCAGAGGCTGAGGATGGGTGCCCCTGTGGCCTGGGATGGGTGCTGCTCACTGTTCTCCCAGGCAGGGGTGCCTGTCACCGTTCTATCCAGGGGACTTGTACTTCCTCACGTTCTCCCCAAGGCTGCTGGTCCCCAGACCAGACACCTGCCAGTCTGAGGGTGACCAGCGCTGCCTCCATAGGGTTTCCTTTGCCGGAGTCCTTCCGCAGGAGCTCCTGCATCTCTGACACATATTCTCTGCTTGCCTATCTTTCCGCCTTGCACTTACATGTGTTTGGTCTCCGTCCCTGTGTAACCCAGTGACTTGGAGCGTGCTTTGGACCAGAGTCAGATGAAACCTTTCTCTGGCCTTAGGTTGTGAGCAATGCTTTTGTCTTTGTGGTGTGTCTTCCAGCTTTCTGCATTTCCCTGGTTTCTGTGTGGGTCACAGGAGGAACCAGCACTGTCCTGTCTGGGGTCAGGCTGTGGTGTCCCAGCAGGACCAGGGGTCTCGGCCCCGAGATTGTGCCCACCATTCCCTTTAGAAATTGTAATCTATGTAATCTATGATTACATCTGATGTGTAATCCATCGGGGATGTCAATATCAAATAAGGGAAATTTTTATGACAAATAAATACAGAAGAAAATGAGTCCCCTTCGAAAATAGGGGGGCAAACACAAAGGCCCCTATTGTGTGATTCCAATTACAGAAACATCAGGAATAGGTAAAGGAACAGAGAGAGAAAGCAGCTTAGGGGTTGCCATGGTCTGGGCTGTAGGAGAAACGGGCAAGGAGGGCTTCTGGTTCAGGGATTCCTTTGGGGAATGAGATATTCTGCGGCAATGTTCTGGGGTGTGGTGGCACAGCGTTGGGCATGTACTTAATGCTCATGACGTGTTCAATTGAAAACAAGTAATTTTATTTAAAACAAATAATACATAGTATATAGGACATAGAAGGATAAAATAACAGTTAATATGTACCAGAGAGAAGGAACACAGTGTGAGGGGATGAAACACTGGGGCGGGGTCTCGAGTTCTGGCGATGGAACTAAGGGTAATTGTACAAGGAGCTCTCCCTGCAGGGCTGTGGGCTCTGGATGTGGCTGTGGGAGCCCTGCAGGAGCAGGAGTAGGGGCAGGGGTTAGGATAGGGGCAGGAACATGGGCAGGATCTGAGTCTGAGGCAGGGGCTGGGGTGGGGGAAGGGGGAGTGGCAGGAACTGTAGCAGGGGCAGGTGCTGGAGCAGGAGCAGGTGCCAGTTCTTCCTGGACAGCGCCAGGCTCTCCGTGGGCAGGTGCCGGGTCACCTGCTGTCTCCTGGTCTCCTCCTGAAGTCACTGCAGGCACAACCGCTCCCTCCAGTTCCGGCTCTAGATCCTCAGGTCATAGAGCATCTGTGAGAGGAGAAAAGCTCACCCCTGTGCCTGCTCTCTGTGGGCCTTTGCAGAGACAGAGCCCAGCCCAGGGCCTCCCAGAGAAGCCACACCTGGGAAGGACTTCTCACGGGGACGTCTCCCCAATTGCAGTCCACCTGCCGTGTGCTCTGTGCCCAGTCGTTGCTCCTGGCCCCACACCAGCCTCTGGGGGCTCCTCTCTGTGGGGCCAGCACCGACCCGTCCCCACACACCACAAACACCTAACCCCAGGTTTCTCACCCTCGGCCTCAGCCTCCGTGGGCTCCGGCTCCTGGACCACTGTTCGGTGGACGACCACCTGGGACAGTGGTCTGCGTGGTGTCGGAGGTCTTGCCTGGCAATCCCCAGCACCTGTTTCTCGCGATGCTTGTGGCGTCAACCCCTCTGTCAGGGAGGAGGGCATATCCGCCAGCTGCCTCTCCATGTCCTCCATGGCCTTCTGCAAAGACAGGGATCGGTAGCCGGCCCCGAGGCATCACAGCCCTGCCCGGCCATCCGCACTATCCTCCTGCCCAGTCCCCCTGCTGCTCCCAGATCAGACACAGATCTATGCGTCCACAGCCCTGCATCCGGGATGCAGTGACCCATCGCTTCATGGCTATCGGGATAAACCTTGGGCAGAAGAGGCAGCGCCCGCACACCCCATCCCATAATGCCAGCCTTGACCTTGAACATGACCTGCCCACTGGGTATCTGACCCCCATCAGCCTGCTCCTGCTTGGGGTGGCCCCACCCTGCATGACCCCTCTTTACACACACATACACACACACACGCACACACACACAGACACACACCCCCATCCACACACGTGTACCCCACCACACACACACACGCGCACACACACAGAGGGAGGGCACCTGGGGCTACACAGGTCATCAGAGCGAGTGGGGCTGGGTGGCTGGCCTTGGGCCTCCTGCTGTCACCTTTCTGTCCTTCTGGCCAAATGGCCAGAGGCGGTGGGGAGCCCTGATATAAAATCCCCAGTGGGGAACAGCGTCTGCAGGGCACGCTTTCTTCCGCCTGCAGCTTCCAGACATTGGAAAGCAGCATGTGAGCATCTTGGTTTGCGGATCTCCAACGAAATGAGCTGGGCAGGGGGCTGTCTGTGGAATGTGGGTGCCCGGTTACCAGGGTTCCAAATTCTGTTCGGCTCTGTTGTCAGGGAAGTGAGGTCACAACTGCCTGGAGTCTTCTTACCCAAATTCCTCCTAACACAAGAGCCCCCGAGGGCCCCCCTCCCCTGCTGCTCAATGCTCACCCTCCCTGCATGCCCCATCCATACAGTGACACCCACACAGCCCACCCACAGCCCCCGGAAGGCCTGGGTGCAGCCGGTGTCCCTGTTATGAGGATACAGAGCTGGGTTCATGCCGGACTCCTTGCGTGCCCAGGGCTATGACCCTGGACAGACCCTGTGCCTCTCAGGGACTCCCCAGGCTCCCAATCTGCACATCGGGGTATTCTGGATTCTACTTCTAGGGACGCCATCGGGGGTAGGACCTCTACACATGTTCCATACCTGCCTTCACAGGAAGCTGGTGCATACTTGGCAATGCAAGGATGATCCAGGAGCAGGGCTTGGCATGGAACACAGCTCAGAGGGGCTTGGGTCTGCTCTGGGGTCCAGGCAAAGCCACCCCTCTCCTGCCTGTGTCCCAGCCCCCGTCGGAAGGTAGTAATGAACTGATTCTGAACTTGTCCTCTCACAACACAGACTTCCAGGGGCTCCCATTAGGGTTAGGCTCATGTACCAGGGCCTCGTCTGTGCCCGTGTGCTGGGAAGTCCCCACAGTGGCCCCTGGCACCCCTGAGTCCTGGTCACACATCCCTGTGCAATCCCCTCCCCTCCAGGGTGGATGGCCTGTGTGACGGCGCTCTCATGAATGGAATGGTACAAAATGTTGGGATGTCATTTCCAAGTTGATGGAGAAAGTCTATGACTTCTCCTGGTTCCCTCGGTCCTGTGTTCATTCTCTGTCTCCTTCTCTGTCTCTGTGTCTGTGTCTCTCCCAGGAGCAGGATCTGTGGGTTCCATGGGCGATGTGAGAAACCTGAGAAGCCTCCCTTGTCCTTGTTTCCCTCTCCGGTCCCGGTGCTCCATTCCTTCCTAAGGCCTCCTCCCCCTGACCAGAGCAGTGATTCTGGATCCTCTTCCACATGGGGACCCTGAGGCTGCAACAAGGATGGCCCTGACCTTGGTCTCCAGACTGGTGGCCCAGTGCTCTGCCACGTTCTGTGTAGCCAGGTCCTCAGCCCCCCAAGCCCACAGTGTGTCCTCTTCTGAGAAGGACCTCGAGGGGTTACAAAGCATTTTCCCAGCACTGGGAGCACAGTGGGTCAGGGATGGAGATCCAAGGCCAACAGGCTCTTTCTACAAGCCTGTGGGACCCTTGGGACACTGCATCTCTGCAGCCCAAGTGACAACAGAGTAAGCTGAGGCCTTTTGTGCTTTAGCCCTCTGGACTTGGGGGTGGGTATCTCTTCCTACTCCCGGGTGCCAAGGGTGGTGGTGGACACCGGAACCCAGACCCTGTCTTTTCCCAGTGCCCTGGCAACCCCCTGGGTCCCTTGGGGACCCCTGACCATCAGCCTGGCCTGTCTCGCCTCCCCATGCTCTGGATCTGGGTCCTTGCCAGGAGTTCTGATGCCCTGCCCCATGGCCCAGCTGTCTCCAACAACTTTCTTCTTTCCCCCTTTTCGTCCACCTCGCTCCCTGCGTGTCCTCCCCTTCGGACCCCCAGCTGTGCAGTCAGAGTATCCTGTGTGTGTGGGTGGGTGTGCAGGTGTGCATGCCTCTACGTCCCTGTGGATGCCAAGGTCATGTCCCCACATGGGACATGGTGGGTAGCTATCCCCGAGGATCTGAGGGGCTCTAACCCCCAAATCAAACCTCATGGGAGGGTTGGGGCTGGCCTAGGACTAGAGAGCAGCCCTGCTCTTTGGGCTCTGCACCCCTCAGTTGTCCTGGGCCAGTCCCTACCTCTCTTGACCCAGGTTCCAAACTGTCCCTGAGGGTTGGACATGGAAACGCTTGAACGTGGCCGTTCCTCCAGGGGTAGATGGGGGACAGGTGCACCAGGGACACAGGCCTCCCCACCGAGAGGGCCAGCCAGGTGTGTCATGGCCAGGTGTGCAAAGGGGACCTGCACAAAGCACCTGTACGGCGAACGAGCCCTGTGGCAGATGTACACGAGACCCATGGCTCTGCACCTGATCAGTCCCACACATTCCCTCACCACAGCAGACTGCTCTGTGACCCCAAGTCCGCTGGGCCCCGCAACCACGCCCACCCTGGGCGGCAGGCCTTAGGGTGCAAGGCCAGGTGGGTAGGACATCTGGGGACGCACAGGTCATTGAATACCCACCACCCAGCTGGCCTGGAATGCAGACTCCCTCTCAGCGTCCAGCTAAGTGTAGGGCTGGGCCAGAGGACCTTGAGGCATGAGTGGAGGCCGACTCAGGACAGGGAGAAGATCAGTCCGCCTCTTCCCCTTCTCCTATCCTCCTTCTGCCTTGTCTTCCTGGCAGGACCTGGGACGGACGTCCAGCCTGTCCCTAGCTGCAGCCGTGGCTGGGGTCAGAGGGGCGGGAAGGAGACCAGGGAGGAGGGGCTCACCAGCAGGATGCCTGAGTGTGAAGGGGGTCGTTACTGTAATGAGAGACCCCATGGGCATTCAGGGATTTCAGCCCTTTTTGGACATGAGCAGTGGCCCCAGGACTCGGCCCCTGCCCCATCCTTCACTCTCCACAAGGCCCTGCATCCTTCCCAGCCCAGTCCTGGTCCACAGCCAGTCCTCTCTCCAGCCCCAGGAAATCCAGGGGCCCTGTGGGCTGCAAAATCATTACAAGCTGAAACCGAGGCATCCCTATGGAGCCTGCTTCCGGGTCCTGGAGCCCCACAGTGAGGAGAGGTGAGGCCAGGCAGGAGCGGGGAGAGGGCAGAGTCGACTCTCCTGGGGGCCATGGCTCCCTGGTCAGTGCAGAACCTGCTGTGTGCTGGCCCCTAAGGCACCCAGATTCCAGCTCCCAGGCAGGCTCCGGGAGGGAGACAAGAGTGTAGTTCCTGCTAGCTCAGACGTGTCACTCTGTCCTGTAGCTACAGCCTGTCCCACCAGCTGGACTCCCCTCCTAGTCGGCCAGCTCACCTTCAAGGTCAAGAACAGGCCATCATGAAGGTCAGAGGCCAGTGCGTGGCTGGTCAGGCAGGGGAGGGCTCACTCTGGGCTCAGGGAGTCTCTGGCTGGGCTAGCAGGGGCTCTGGAGGGCCAGCCTTCCATATTCTCTGATGAGCAGCCCTGGGTTAGGGTGAGGTTTAGGGTTAGGTTGAGGGAGAGAGTGAGTTTTAGGGTTAGGGTTAGGKTTTAGGGTTAGGGTTTAGGGTGAGTGTGAGGGGTGATGGTGAGGGTGARGGTTAGGGTTAGGGTTAGGGATARGGTTAGGGGTTATGGGTAGGGGTTAGGGTTAGGGTTATTGAACAGGTAAGGGTTAGGGTATGGGTTAGGGTTAGGGTTTAGGGTTAGGGTTTTGGGTGAGGGTGAGCGGTGAGGGTGTGGGTGAGGGTTAGTGGTAGGGGTAGGGGTTAGTGGTAGTGGTTCGGGTTCGGGTTAGGAGATGATGGCTCCTGATACTCAGGTGAAGATATATAAGACTTACTGGATATTCAGTTGACGGGCATGTGACCTCCTGAAAGTTATGTGAGCTGAGAAAGTGCGACATTCAGTTAGAAAGTTAGTAGGAGAATAAAGCTCATTTGACAATCTGAAAACTCATAACACTCAGGAAGAAGCTATGAGGTACCTGACACGCCGGCAGGCAAGGGACAACCTCTTGATGCTCAGATTGCCTGGTGGAGAACTTACACTCAGGGAGAGGAGGGAAAACTGCCCTTCATGCAGGTGGAGTTGTGACCTCCTCACACTCCTACAGGAAGGTGAAACTTCTTAAAATGCAGGTATGTGAGGTGAGCATTTGTCATCCTTCCGTCAGTGAGATGCCATCTCCTGACAATCAGAAAAATGAAACCTCAGGATATTCAGGTTATTGTGGTGAGAATTCCTGACCCTCAGGTATAGGAGACACATCTTCCTGCATGTAGGTCCCAGAGAGGAGACCTGGAGACAGGTAGGAAACACCAGACCATGTGATACTCAGCAGTGAATAGAAAGGTGGGCTTTGTAGTCCTAAACTAGAGAAAATCAAAGTGGCTCTTTGAAAAGTGTGATGATAGTCTGTACTTGGAAGAGGGAAAGACAATTTGCCCTACACAGGGTTAAGTAATCTAGTGAGCCCAACACCCTGTGACCTTTGACATGCTGCATCATCTTGACACAGAGGGACAGAACTGCCCCTCAACCCATGATTTGGAACAGGAATTGTGGTTTCAGCTTGCATGAGGGGCAGACCCTGACACTGCAAAAAACTGGATCCTCAGATAATACAGAACCTCGAAGGGTAACTGGGAATGAAGATCCTGGCCTTGGGACAGAGGGAGGGGGCTGCACATGAGCCCCCATCACCCGAGGGTTGGAGAGGAGCCTGTACAGAAAGCTGGGATCTTGTTTCAGCCTGAACCGGTTAAGCTAAAGGGCTCCTGCCTGGCCTGACTATTGGGGTGCGAGGGGGGGATGTAGCCATGCTGATTGGTCAGGAGGTCACAGAGCTTTGTGAGGTCACTGGGCTTCCAGGCCAGGCTGGGGCAGGAGTATGATAGAGGTGTTGCCAACTGCCATTCTGCTGGCCTTGGCAGTGCCTGTGGTTGCCAAAGATAAAGCCACGTGTGAGTAAGTGTCAGGGACTCCTCCGGGGGGTGGAAAGAGTGTCTTCTGAATATCAAGCCCCATCCAGTCTCCCTCTGTCCAGGGCTAGGAAGGAGGCCAAGCTTGGGCCTTAGTACTCCCCGGGGTCTCACGGGTGTGACCCACATCCCCAACTCAGACCATCCTTGCTCCCAGCTTCATCAGCCGAGAGACCCCAGGGCTGACCCCTGGGCTCCTATGCCTCCCGTAGCACAAACGCTGGGGTCCTTCCCTCACCTAGAGACTGACCTCACTGCCACTTCCACATCAAGTCCCAATATTTAGAAACTCCTTTCTTCCCACAGATACTGAGGTGCCCCAACTGTGGCTGACTCCAAAGACCCCAGGGTATTGTCATGGCATTCTTCTAGGGTCCCGCCTCCACCTTAGAATCTGACAGTCCCCAAGGTACCCCCAAATTCTTGTGGCCTCTCCCTAGTTCCCAGAACTTCCACACCTGGACACCCGTTCCTCCCCACACCTGGGATCAATGGACCTGCCTTGGCTACTCTCCCTCCTCCTGCCACCATCCAACCCCACACTGCAGCCCCAAGACCCCTGTGGCTGTTTCCTGAGTTTCCCACCCAGAATTGGCTCTAAAGACCTCAAGCCATTACACCTCTCTCTCTCCACCTCTAGCCTCCCCATCTGCCTCAGGATCTCCCATATTTCTAGGGCCCTTAACATCCGTCCTGCTTCCTATGGCCCCTTCTTTCCTCGCCTTGGGGCTACACCCACAAGACCCCAGAACTCATACTCCTCAAAACCAGTTCCTGAAGCCTGCAGCTTCCCGCTTCCCTACCGCCCTGACAATGCCTCTCCTCAGCAGCTCCCCCTCAGACCCTACACACTCCCGGTTGCCCCATTTTGCCCAGCCCCCTAACCCCTGTTCCCCCCATCGTGCAGGGGCGAGGACAGGCTGTGCATCTTCTTGGTTTGAACTCTGCCCCTGGTCTCTCCCCAGTGCGCCCTGTGGTTTACGGTTCAGGCAGAACCCACCGGGAAGTGGCCGTATCGTTGGAGGGCAGGATGCAACAATCGGGGCCTGGCCCTGGATGGTCAGCCTCCAGGTATTCATGTCCCATAATAACCGAAGGTACCATGCATGCAGAGGCACCTTGCTGAACTCCCATTGGCTGCTTACTGCTGCCCACTGCTTCCTCTCCAAAAAGTACGTGTGGGAGCGCGTGGAGGGAGGTCTTCAGAAAGGCTCTTCCCAGAAAGGGACATTCTCCAGGGCTCTCTGTGCGCAGTCTCTCAGGGGCTCTGGGTCTTGTGGCCACCAGACCGCGAGTGGGTGGGCCCAAGCCCTTGCTGAGGGAGGGCTCTGAGGATCATGGTCACCAGAGGTTTCTGTCGAGCCCGTCCTTTCTGAGGATGACCTGGCTTGCCTCTGTGCCCACAGAAAGGTATATGACTGGAGACTGATTTTTGGAACAAGGGACATTGTGTATGGGAACAATAAGCCAGCGAAGCCGCCTCAACAGGAGAGATATGTCGAGAAAATCATCATTCATGAGAAATACATCCCCAGTTTAGAGCACAATGACATCGCTCTCATGACGATCACCCCTCCTGTTCCCTGTGGGCAATTCATCGGAATGGGCTGTCTGCCCCAATTTAGGGCGGGCCCACCTGGAGTTCCCCAGGCCTGCTGGGTGGCTGGCTGGGGATTCTTGAAAGAGAAAGGTGAGTATGGGAGGGGCTCTCACAGGGTAGGGGCACTGCTGGTCATTCCCTCAGTGGTCTCTGAAGTGTAGGGGCCATATGTGGTGCCTAGTGGTGATGTCCACAAGAATGCGGGGCCCTGTCCCCTTTTAGAGCAGGAGAAACTGGCAGCCGAGTCCCCTGTCCAAAACCTCACCACTGATGACACGTGTGGTCGCCGGGTGGAAGGGTGCATGCAGCCCCAGGAGAACCTGGGCATTTTTCGATTGGGGTATGGGCTGTGGCTCTATCTGGGGCCTGGAACCCCAGTTGCTACCTTCTGGAAATGGGGGATTGTCCCCTGAAACGGCACTTGGAGAAGAGCTCGAGGTGGGGTTTTGTGGTTGCGGGCCAACTCCTCTCCTCTCTGGACAACCATTTCCCCATCTGTGAGTGGAAGGGCCATGTCACATGGTCTCTGAGCTCTGAGACCACGGAGCCCAGCCCTCTATACCTCAGTGAACCTCTGCTCCACACCCTCGGTGGTCACACTGCGAGAATGCACCCTCCCCATCCGAGTAACTTCGTTTTCTCTGGAGAGAGGGGACAGGGTTCTTGGCAGGCCAGCAGTGGGCAGCAAGGGTTTGACGAGTAGGTTAGGCCTTTCAACTTTCCAGAGGTGACCACATGGACTTTTTACCCAGTCACATTGGGGATGAGAAGAGAGAATGAGAGCTCTTCTGTCCCTTGATAATGGAAAACTGAGGGCTCCTAATTCCTGAAATACTTTACCTGTTTTAAATATTTTCATTATTTCAAAAATATTGTTGGATATAAATTTGTGCTTAATATAATGCAAAATGTTATGGTTTAGAGAAGAAAGAATCAAAAATGTTCACTAGCCTCATCAAGAATACAAGGATGTTCCAGGGTCATGCTCTCTTACATTAGAAGTACACACTGGTACCAGACTCTGGCCCTATCTCACTGTGACAAAGTGGTCTTCATCCCCTTTGTCTTTTAAACCTGGGATGACTCATATGCGATATAAGACCAAATAAATCTCAAATACTTAACTCTATATTCTTTTCACATAAATCACTTAAGGATTATGATGATAACATAGCCACCTAAGAAATACTCCCAATTGAGAAAATGCATGTCAGATGCATAATAGAATTCACACTACATAATCATCAAACTGAAATGTATCTCTTTAAATAGGAATTGTATATTTTCCTTTTCATTGTAAGTTGTAGGAAACTCATCAAAGCACTCTAATTTGTTTTTTTTAATTTTAATTTAATTTTATTATGTTAGTCACCATACATTACATCATTAGTTTTTGATGTAGTGTTCCATGATTCATTGTTTGTGTATAACACCCAGTGCTCCATGCAGTAGGTGCCCTCCTTAATACCCTCCACTCTGCTAACCCATCCCCCCACCCCCCCTCCCCTCTAAAACCCTGTTTGTTTCTCAGAGTCTATAGTCTCTCGTGGTTCATCTCTCCCTCCGATTTCCCCCCCTTCATTTTTACCTTCCTTCTCCTAATGTCCTCCATATTATTCCTTATGTTCCACAAATTAGTGAAACCATATGATAATTGACTTTCTCTGCTTGACTTATTTCACTTAGCATAATCTCCTCCAGTCCCATCTATGTGGATGTAAAAGTTGGGTATTCATCTGATGGCTGAGTAATATTCCATTGTATATATGGACCACATCATTATCCATTCATCTGTTGAAGGGCATCTCGGCTCTTTCCACATTTTGGCTATTACGGACATTGCTGCTATGAACTTTAGGGCCCTTCTTTTCATTACATCTGTGTCATTGGGGTAAATATCTAGGAGTGCAATTGCTGGGTCATAGGGTAACTCTATTTTTAATTTTTTGAGAACCTCCACACTGTTTTCCAAAGCGGCTGTACCAAACTGCATTTCCACCAACAGTGTAAGAGGGTTCCCCTTTCTCCACAACCTTTCTGACATTTGTTGTTTCTTGCCTTGTCCATTTTTGCCATTCTAACTGGTGTAACGTGGTATCTCAATGTGGTTTTGATTTGAATTTCCCTGATGGCTAATGATGATGAACATTTTTTCATGTGTCTGTTAGCCATTTGTATGTCTTCTTTGGAGAAGTGTCTGTTCATATGTTCTGCCCACTTTTTGACTTGATTATTTTTTATGGGTGTTGAGTTTGAGAAGTTCTTTATAGATCTTGGATACCAGCCCTTTATCTATAGTGTCACTTGCAAATTTCTTTTCACTTACCTCAGAGGACTCAGCAGATTAAACACCTATCTGATAGCTGAGTGATTGTAACTGTGAAGATTCTTTTCCCTCCACCAAGACATGTCTCTGAAACTAAAGAAGATATTTCCTACTATATACAGCAAATTTCTCCAACCACATATCCAGCCCAATGCAATCACATCACTGTTCATGGCTGACTTCCTCCCAGCTGGAGGGCAGACTCCCAACCTTACTTAACAAATGCCTGTTTTTCTACCACACGAGACACAGTTTGCATCCACACATTTGGGTGTCTGAGCCCAAAAACCATACCAATGGAAGTCAGATCACTTTAGATACAGATGGCCCTTTAAATTCACACAAATAATGACAATATAGACATGTTACATGGTGCACAATGCTGTAATTGGAGGATGGCTCCGGGGCTTCTTGCTACCGCACCTGTGCCTGGGGAAGCGGGAACCTGGAGGACCCTCCCAGATGATCCTGATGGACCATTACCACCATCCCTGAGGACAGGGGCACAATGCTGAAGTTGGAGGACTGCTCTGGGGCTTCTTGCCACCACACCTGTGCCTGGGGGACCGGGAACCTGGAGGGCCCTCCCAGACAATCCCAACAGACCATTAGCACCATCCCTGGGGAACATGGGGCACAATGCTGCAATTGGGGGATGGCTCCGGGGCTTCTGGCTACCGCACCTGTGCCTAGGGGAGCACGAACCTGAAGGACCCTCCCAGACAATCATAACGGACCATTACCACCATCCCCCTGAGGACATGGGGCATAATGCTGAAGTTGGAGTTTGGCTCTGCGGCTTGCTGCCACCACACTTGTGCATGGGGGGGCAGGAATCTGGACGACCCGCCCAGATGATCCTGATGGACCATTACAACCATCCCTGATGACATGGGGCACAATGTTAAGTTGGAGTCCCTTGATCCTGAAACCAGCAGGAACGGAGCTGCAAGGGCAGAGAGGAGAATCCAGGAAGATTTCCATCCAGGGAAAGGGGGCCCACTGGAGGCACAGAAGCAGCAAGCCCCACCGACCCGCAGGCCATTTGAACAGGATCACCTCTTGCATTTACTCAACACGTTTTCCGTCTTCGTGTGTGGACAGTGACCAGCCTACTCAGGGCTGGTGCACGTCCAGAGGAGGACTAGAAACTTTTCAGTGCTTGCTCGTGGGTCAGAGGACCAACGCCCAAAGAAGCAGAGGATATCCCTCTTCCTCTGGAGCTGGGGAAGGCAGCCATCGTCCTGGGTGGGACCGGGTCCAGGAGTGTTTTCTTTCTGAAGCCCCTGCCTTCGGTGGGTGTGGCTATGCCTAAAAAAGGCCCACTCAGCCCCATAGTCAGGAGCAGTGACAGGCTGTCTCCAACCCTAGCCCAGAAACACGACCCGAATCCATCATGTCTTTGAGAGGACAGGTCTCCTTCAGGAGCTAGGGAGGGGACTGACCCCTCTCCTCTCCCCAGGTCCAGGATGCCCGGGACCTGCAAGAGGTCTTCATCTGAGGAGGAATCATGGAGAACAAGTGTATCTCGTCAGCCCAGCAAGTGAAATAACCAAACCCTAACGCTCAGCTTCTAACAGAAGCAGAATTTCAATGTACTGTTTGGGGGAAGACTCCTCCCCACTTATGTGGCCTTGGGGGACCCCAAGGAAAGTCCTCTTTGTTCTCCTTCCCTCAGAGAGAGGAGCTGGCCCCATGTCCCAGAGTCCCCGCCGTGTCCCAGTGCTGAGGAAGAGCCACACGCAGGGGCCTGGTGTCAGGAGTGTGGTCGGCCACTGTTCCTGGGCTCCCAGCCAGGGGCCTGGCGGCTGCATGGAGGAGCTGATTTGCTTTTGGGGGAAGGAGTGCTCACTGCCCATATCGCTCAACATCCCCCTCTGCACTCTGCAATCCAGGCTCTCTGCCCAGCTTACGTCAATCACCAGCACTCCACAGGTTCCTGCCATGGGAGGGATCATTCAGCATCACCCCATTGCACAGAGGAGAGCGAGGCCCAGAGAGGGGAAGTAAATGGCTCCAGTCCCAGAGCTGGTCAACAGAGAAGCTGGAAAGCCAGCCCTCCAGAGCCCCTACTAGACCAGCCAGAGACTCCATGAGTTGAAAGTGAGCCCTCCCTTACCTGACCAGCCACGCACTGGCCCCTGACTTTCATGAGGGCCTGTTCTTGACCTTGAAGGTGAGCTGGCCGACTAGGAGGTGGAGTTCAGCTGGTGGGACGGGCTGTAGCTACAGGACGGAGTGACACATCTGAGCTAGCAGGAGCCACACTCTGGTCTCCCTCCCGGAGCCCGACCAGGAGCTAGAATCTGGGTGCCCTAGGGGCCAGCACACAACAGGGTCTGCACTGACCAGGGATCCATGGCCCCCAGGGATAGTCCCTCTGCCCTCACCCCGCTCCTGCCTGGCCTCACCTCTCCTCACTGTGGGGCTCCAGGACCCGGAAGCAGGCCCCAAAGGGATGGCTCGGTTCCAGCTTGTAATGATTTCAAAGCCCATGGAACACCTGGGGCTGCAGGGAGGACTGGCTGTGGACAAGGACTGGGCTGGGGAGGATGCAGGGCCTTGTGGAGAGTGAAGGATGGGGCAGGGGCCGAGTCCTGGGGCCACTGCTCATGTCTAAAAAGAGCTGAAATCCCTGAATGCCCATGGGGTCCCTCATTACAGTAACGACCCCCTTTACACTCGGGCATCCTGCTGGTGGGCCCGTCCTCCCCGGCCTCCTCCCCGCCCCTCTGACACCAGCCGGGGCCGCAGCCAGGTACAGGCTGGACCTCTGTCCCGGCTCCTTCAGGGAAGACAAGGCAGAAGGAGGAGATGAGAAGGGGAAGGGGCAGACTGATCTTTTCCCTGTCCTGCGTCAGCCTCCACTGATGCCTCTAGGTCCTCTGGCCCAGCCCTGCACTTAGCTGGACACTGAGAGGGAGTCTGCATTCCAGGGTAGCTGGGTGGGAGGGGTACTCAACGACCTGTGCGTCCCCAGATGTCCTACCCTCCTGGCCTTGCACCCTAAGGCCTGCCGCCCAGGGTGGGTGTGATAGTGGGGCCCAGTGGACTTTGGGGCCACAGAGCTGTTGGCGGTGGTGAGGGAATGTGGGGGACTGGTCAGGTGCAGAGCCATGGGTCTCGTATACATCCACTGTAGGGCTGGTTCACCATACAGGTGCTGCATGCAGTTCCCCTTTGCACACCTGGCCATGACACACCTGGCTGGCCCTCTCGGTGGGGAGGCCTGGGTGCTTGGTGCGCCTGTCCCCCACCTACGCCTGGAGGAGCAGCCACGTTCAAGGTTTTCCATGTCCAACCCTCAGGGACAGTTGGGAACCTGGGTCAAGAGAGGCTGGAACTGGCCCAAGACAAATGAGGTGTGCAGAGCCCAAGGAGCAGGGCTGCTCTCCAGTCCTAGGCCAGCCCCAACGCTCCCATGAGGTTCGATTTGGGGGTGAAAGCCCCTCAGATCCTCGGGGATAGCTACACTCCATGTCCCATGTGGGGACATGACCTTGGCAACCCCAGGCATGTAGAGGCATGCGCACCTGCAAACCCACCCACACACACCACTCTGATTGCCCAGCTGGGTGTTAGAAGGGGAGGACACCCTGGGAGCGAGGTGGGGGACAAGGGGGAAAGAAGAAAGTGGTTGGAGACAGCTGGGCCATGGGGCAGGGCATCAGGACTCCTGGCAAGGACCTGGATCCAGAGCATGGGGAGGCGAGACAGGCCAGGCTGATGGTCAGGGGTCTCCAAGGGGCCCAGGGTGTTGCCAGGGCACTGGGAAAAGGCAGGGTCTGGGTTCCGGTGTCCAGGACCACCCTGGGCACTTGGGAGTAGGAAGAGATACCCACCCCCAAGTCCAGAGGGCTATAGCACAAAAGGCCTCAGCTTACTCTGCTGTCACTTGGGGTGCAGAGATGCAGTGTCCCAAGGGTCCCACAGGCCTGTAGAGGAGCCCTGTTGGCCTTGGATCTCCATCCCCGACCCCCTGTGATCCCAGTCTTGGGAAAATATTTTCTACCCCCTCGTGGTCCTTCTCAGCAGAGGACAGACTCGGGGCTTGTGGGGCTGAGGATCTGGCTACTCAGAATATGGCAGAGCACTGGGCCACCAGTCTGGAGACCAAGGTCAGGGCCATTCTTGTTGCAGCCTCAGGGTCCCCATGTGGAAGAGGATCCAGAATCACTGCTCTGGTCAGGGGGAGGAGGCCTTAGGAAGGAATGGAGCACCAGGACCGGCAATGGAAATGGGGACAAGGGAGGCTTCTGAGGTTTCTCACATCGCCCATGGAACCCACAGATCCTGCTCCTGGGGGAGACACAGACACAGATACAGAGAAGGAGACAGAGAACGAACACAGGACCGAGGGAATCAGTAGAAGTCACAGACTCCATCAGCTTGGAAATGACATCCCGACATTTGGTTCCATTCTATTCCTGAGAGCGCCGTCACATAGGCCATCCACCCTGGAGGGGAGGGGATTCCACAGGGATGTGTGACCAGGATACAGGGGTGCGAGGAGCCCTTGTGTGGACTTCCCAGCTCATGGGCACAGACGAGGCCCAGGGACCTGAGCCTAACCCTAATGGGAGCCCCTGGAAGTCTGTGTTGTGAGAGGACAAGTTCAGAATCAGTTCATTACTTCCTTCCCACGTGGACTGGGACACAGGCAGGAGGGGAGTGGCTTTGCCTGGACCCCAGAGCAGATTCAAGCCCCTCTGAGCTGTGTTCCATGCCAAGCCCAGCACCTGGCTCATCCTTGCATTGCCAAGTATGCACCAGCCTCCTGTAATAGCAGGCACGGAACATGTGTAGAGTTCCTACCCCTGATGGCATCCCTAGAAGTAGAAGCCAGAATACCCCGATGTGCAGATATGGAGCCCTGGGAGGCCCTGAGGGGCACGGGGTTTATCCAGGTTCACAGCTCTGGGCATACACAGGAACCAGGTCTGAACCCAGCTCTGTGCCATCACAGCAGAGACACCAGGTGCACCCAGGCCTCCTGGGGGCTCTGGATGGGCTGTGTGGGTGTCACTGTGTGGATGGGGCTTGGTGGGAGGGTTAGCATTGAGCAGTGAGGGAGGGGGGCCCTCGGGGGCCTCTTGTGTGAGGAGGAAGTTGGGTAAGGGGACCCCAGACATTGGTGACCTCAATTCCCTGACAACAGAGCCCAACAGAATTTGGAACCCGGTAACCAGGCACCCACATTCCACAGACAGCCCCCTGCCCAACTCATTTTGTTGGAGATCCTCAAACCAAGATGTTCACATGTTGCCTGCCAAGGTCCGGAGGCTGCAGGTGGAAGAAAGGGTGCCCTGCAGATGCTGTCCACCGCTGGGGATTTTGGGTCAGTGCTCCCCACCGCCTCTGGCCATTTGGCCAGAAGCACAGAAAGGTGACACCAGGAGGCCCAGAGCCAGCCACCCAGCCCCCTCGCTCTGATGACCTGTGTAGCCCAAGGTGCTCTCCCTGTGTGTGTGTGTGTATGCCTGTGTGTGGATGGGGGTGTGTGTCTGTGTGTCTGTGTGTCTGTGTCTCTGTCTGTGTCTGTGTGAGTGCACGTGTGTGTGTATGGGGTTGTGTGTCTGTGTGTGAGTGTGTGTGTGAGTGTGTGTGTAAAGAGGGGTCATGTGGGGTGGGGCCACCCCGAGCAGGAGGTCATGTTCAAGGTCAAGGCTGGCTGTGTGGGATGGGGTGTGCGGACGCTGCCCCTTCTGCCCAAAGTTTATCCCGATATCCCTGCAGGGATGGGTCACTGCATCCCGGGTGCAGGGTTGTGCACGCACAGGTGCGTTTCTGATCTGGGAGCAGCAGGGGAACTGGGCAGGAGGACAGTGCGGATGGCCGGGCATGGCTGTGATGCCTCCGGGCCAGCTATCTGTCCCTGTCTTTGCAGAAGGTCACGGAGAACATGGAGAGGAGGCTGCTGGACACGCCCTCCATCTCCTCGACAGAGGGGGTGACCCCACAGGGGTCCCCAGGAGGAGATGCTGGGGATTGTAGGGAAGACCTCCTACACCACCCAGACCACTGTCCCAGGTGGTTGTCCACCAGACAGTGGTCCAGGAGCCAGAGCCCACGGAGGCCAAGCCTGAGGGTGAGAAGGCTGGCGCTGGGTGTTTGTGGTGTGTGGGGATGGGTCGCTCCTGGCCCCACAGGGAGGAGCCCGCAGAGGCTGGTTGGGGCCAGGAGGAAGCCTGGGCTCAGAGCACACAGCGGGTGGACTGCAGTTGGGGAGACATCCCTGTGAGGGTTCCTTCCCGGCTGTGGCTTCTCTGGGAGGCCCTGGACTGGGCTCTATCTCTGCAAAGGCCCATGGAGAGTAGGCACAGAGGTGGGCTTTTCTCTTTTCACAGCTGCTCCACCACCTGAGGATCTAGAGCTGGCTCCAACTCCATCAGCAGCTCTGGGGGAAGGGGTGGTGCCTACAGCAACTTCAGGAGGACATCAGGAGCTGGCAGGGAACCAAGCACCCGCCCATGGAGAGCCTAGCGTGGACCAGGAATAACTGGCACCTGCTCCTGCCCCAGCCCCTGCCACAGTTCCTGCCCCTGCCAGAGCCGCTCTCCCTGCCCCTGCCCCTGGCCCTGCTCTTACACCCAGCTCTGCCCCTATCCTAAACCCTGCCCCTACTCCTGCTCCTGCAGGGCTCCCAGAGCTACCTCTAGAGCCCACAGCCCTGCAGAGAGAGCTCCTTGTACCATCGCCGGACCCCGATGCCTCGCCAGAGTGTTTCATCCCCTCAGTTCCATCGCCGGAACCCGATGCCTCACCAGAGTGTTTCATCCCCTCCCCCGATGTTCTTTCTCTCTGGTTCATATTAACTGTTATTTTATCTTTTCATGTTCTGTATACTGTTTATTATTTGTTTTCAATAAAATTACTTGTTTTCAATTGAACATATCATGAGCATTAAGTACATGCCCAACGCTGTGCCACCACACCCCAGAACATTGCTGCAGAATACCTCATTCCCCAAAGTAGTCCCCGAACCAGAAGGCCTATGGGTGCCCATTAATCCACCAGCCCAGACCCTGGCAACCGCTAAGCTGCTTTCTCTCTCTGTTCTTTTACCTGTTCTGGATGATTCCATAAGTGGAATCACCCAGTGAGGGCCTTTGTGTCTGCCCACCTATTTTCAAAAGGGACGCGTTTTCTCCTGTGTTTACTTGACATAAAATTTCTCTTATTTAATATTGAAATCCCCGATGGATTACACATCACATGTAATCATAGAGGCCACTTTAGGAATTATGGGCACAATCTCTGGGCCGAGACCCCTGTTCCTGCTGGGACACCACAGCCTGACCCCAGACAGGAAACGGCTGGTTCCTCCTGTGGACCAAACAGAAACCAGGGAAATGCAGAATGCTGGAAGACACAACACAAATGGCAAAAGCACTGCTCACAACCCAAGCCAGAGAAAGGTTTCACCTGACTCTGGTCCAAACCATGCTCCAAGTCACTGGGTTCCACAGGGACAGAGACCAAACACATGCAAGTCCAAGGCGGAAGGATAGGCATGCAGGGAATATGTGTGAGAGATGTAGAGCTCCCGGATAAGGACTCCAGCAAAGGAAACCCTATGGAGGCAGCGCTGGTCACCCTCAGACCGGCAGGTGTCTGGTCTGGGGAGAACGTGAGGAAGCGGAGGTCCAATGCAGGTCCCCTGGAGAGAAGGGTGACGGGCACCCCTGTCTGGGAGAACAGTGAGCAGCACCCATTCCAGGCCACAGGTGCACCCATCACCTGGTATGCTCAGCCTCGGACTCACCCCTGAAAACTCTGGCTCGGTTTTTCACAGATGTATTTTCAGGAGTATTCATCACAGCAGTGTTGGAGAGAGCAGGGAATGGAACAACATTAATGCCCAAGGAGAGGGATGGGATCCATGGTCCCAGTCCTCATGATAGAATGCCCTGTAGCTCCTGTCACATTGTCGTTCTGGGCACAGGATCCGGGAGCCCCTCCTGAGATCCCCTCCTGCCACGCTGTTCCTAGGAACATTGAGAATTGTTTGAGGAGGATGTGGAGAGGATCCAGGATGACAGCGGGTCCAAGGAGAAGGAAGGTCAGCCCTGGGAGGACAGTTGGACATGTCCTGAGCCACCATCCAGGGCCCGGGCTGGGATGCCCTTGGACCTTACCCCAAATAATGGCTCCTGAAGTCTGGATCCAGCTTCTGTGGTTTCATTCCCTCCCTCCCTGCATCATTTATTCACTCCCTCATTCATTCCCCCCTCTCTCTCATTCCCCTCCACCTCTCCCTCCCTCCCTCCCTCCCTCCCTCCCTCCCTTCTACCCCTCCCATCCTACCTTCCCTACTCCCTCTTTCCCCTCCCTCTCCGGATCCTCCCTCCATTCCATCCTCCCTTCCCTCCTCCCTCTCTTTCCCTCTCTCCCATCCTCCCTCATTCAGCAGAGGATCTGGGGTCCCTGTTGTGTACTGAGCACTGGGGCTTCATCAGTGAGCATCCCCCAAACCACATGGTCACGTCCACTCTGGGAGGTGACGGGGGCAGTCCTCAGGGCTAGGAGTGGTGGTGAGTACCTGGAATCTGCTCCTGAAAACAGGTCAGTTACACAAAGAAAAGAATGGAGAGACCCATCCTTAGCACTTCCTCTAGAAAAATCTAGTCCTGAAAAGTAATGAAAAGTAAGTATACCCTAGACTTCATGTGATGTGAGTTCTAATGGCAGGTATGCACTAAATCCTAGAACCAACAAAGAGTAAATCATCCAGTATCGACTGGGGTGTTGTGACCCAACTTTTCTGACCAAATGACAGCGTTTCAGCCAACATCTCCAAGGCCTCTGAGTTTTCCCAAGGGCCTCTGTGATCCTTTGGTCCTTCCATCGACCTCCTTGGGAAGCTCTGTCCTGTCGTCTTCCTTGTCTCCTGCCTCTTCTGGGACCTTCCATAGCTTCCCCCTCCCCCCACCAGGGCTGCCCTCACCAGGATTCCCCATGCCCCTTGGCTGGGCGCCGGGATCCCACACTGGGCCCCATAAGCCCAGTGCCTTTTGCAAATCCTGTGCGCTCCCTCTGGAGTCACTTGACATCTCCCTTGCAGCGGCCTGCGTCTTCCTGTGCTGGGTCTCCTCTGAGCAGTCTGTGAGGCTGCACTGTGCCCATGTCACGGGCACGGAAGTGAGAGTCCAGAAGGTGAGATAAGCTGCTCCCAGTCTCAGCATATGGAGCCTGGGCAGGGAGTGGTCCCTGAGCAGAGGAGGACTTGGGCCCAGGGAGCCAGAGGGAGGATGTGGTACAGTGAGCCCACAGGAGGAGAGTGAGCACTGTATGGGCCTGGTGCTCAGACCTGCTGGGAGACCACATCGCACTGGCTCTGTCCCCAGGGCTGGAGGTTGTCAGGGTATACACCCTCCCAGGTTGCAGGCTGGCAGGTTCTGGCAGGAGAAGAGGCACCTGGTGCAGGACAGAGCTCTCAGGCACAGAGGAGGAGGCAGGTGTTCCCCCAGCAGCTGGAGGAACTGAGGGTAAACATCCTCCCTGGCTGCAGGCTGGCAGGGACTGGCAGGAGAGGAGGCACCTGGTGCAGGAGAGAGCCCTCTGCAGAGAGGAGGGGGCAGGTGCTCCCCCAGCAGCAGGGGCACTTGGGCAGGCTGAGGGGACATCAGTGGACAGCAGTGCCTGCAGCTGGGGTCTCCACACAGACCCTCTCCTGAGGCTCAGCCCAAGCTTCTCTGATGGACTTTGTCCCCCAAATACAAAGTCTGGCCCAGGAACCCCCAAGCCCCAACCCCTAATCCTTTATTCTCAGCTCAAGTGACAAGAAATGGCCAATAGTTTAGGTGGTGTTGGGTGCACAGGGACATTTGTTTTTGTGGCCCATGCTGTACTGTTGCTGGCATTTTAAAGATCTCAGGACTTTGATTCAAAAATGGTAGGATGCCAGGGACCCCAGAGAGCTTTCTGGAAACCTGCGTCTGGGCATTGCAGCCATCCCAAACCACCTGTTCTGCTCAGAATCCCTCCAGGCCACAGACCCACAGTCTTGGCTCCTCAGATGGCCCAGACAATGTGCCTTCAAAAAGCGATCCTGGTGGGGCTATGGGACACACTGCAGATTCCACCAAATCCCCCTCCCAGAAAGTGAGGGTACCACTGGACCAGCTGTCCGAAAACTGACAGGTCAGGGTTCCAAGAAGACACCAGAGGCACCGGAGTAACTGAAGAGCATCTGAAGGCCAGGTAGGGACAGTGAGAATCTCCAGTTTTGCCTAGGGGCAGCTCCCGTCCCCCTAAACCCTCAGTGAGATGGTTTTACTGGGGGATTGGGGGGGACCATGCCTGGAGGACCCATAGCTCCACTGTTAGAGGTCGCCGACTTGATCAGTGCACAGGTGGGGAAACCTGGCCACACCCCGAAGAATTTCTAGAAACAGTAGCCATCTCAGTGGTAGCTGACCTGGGAGGTCAACCTTCCAGCTGCCTGAGGTGAGATCGAGCCACAGTCCAGCACACTAGCCAGAAATGGAAGAAGGAGAACAATTTCTTCATTTCATAGTTTCTAAGTCACTGGTTTGTTCCTACGGTTAGTATACTTTGCATCCTGGGAAATCTCTGCCTGTCTAAGGTCATGAAATTATTCTCCTCATGTTCTCTGCTGGAGAAGTTCTTGAAAAATCTCTGGTTTATAGGTAAAAATCATCCGAAAGTGACTTTGGTTGGCACAGCCATGCTGGGAAAAGGATGGATTTTCCCCAAAATACTAAACATAGAACTCCTGTATGATCCCACTATCAGATAGACCTTTTCAGGAAATGAAGTCAGTTTCTCGAATAAGATCTGCACGCTCCCACCCAATCTCCCTGAGGAGGGGCGGCCACCCTTAGCAACCCTCCCCTTGAGGAGGGCGCCTCCCTGGACAAGGGGCTACCCCAGGGCTGGGAGGTCTCCACAGCAGCACACCCCATATCCTGGATACTAGGAGACAGAGTACAGCACCAGGCCAGTGAGGGTCAGGACACTCTAACCCAAATATGGCACCTTGGCAAATTAAAGATAGAAGCTAAAAGAACTTTTGCATAGAGCAGAAGCAAGAAGGTCTCTCTGATCCCCAGCCATCAGCCCTTCTTCCCTTAAGCAGGTCAGAATACTCCCATGTGGAACTTTCTCTCCCCGGACCACAGGGATGACGTGCTTATTGCCAGAGTCAAGGAATTTAGGACCACGGGGTCTATACGAACACACCTGGTTAAACGAACCTTTATCTTCCTAGTTAACTTCTTTACCGTTTACGAGCCCTAGTCCAAACCCCTGTCTGTCAATTCTTCACACACTTACTGCTTCTTTGTCTAAAAGGTAGAAGACCTGTCTGCTCCAGTCACCTCTGCTGGTCGTCATGGTCTTGTGAGGCTCCCACCAAAACAATCAATACATTTTGCTTGCTTTTCTCCTGTCCATCTGTCTTTGTCAATTTCCAGACTCAGCCAGGGACCTTAAGAGGGTTAAGGAAAACATTTTCCTCTCTTGCAACACTGTGGGTTGGGGAGTGGAGAGTCAGAAAACGCCATCCCATCTTCCTGGCTTTGGTGAAAACGGACCTCTACTGGGAAGCAGCACAGGACAGTGCATGGCTGGAGGAGCCAGAGAGAGGCACGTGGAACATGTAGGAGCTACTTGGCCCCCAGTCAGGGGACTTGGCCCCAGTGACAAGTTCAGGGTGTGATTATGACTATTATAATCGAAGCATCCCGAACATCAGACCTTCCCCACGCCAGGCTTCATGATTGCTTCTCCTTGTAGTTGCTACTGTTGGTTTAGTGACTTTTCTGAACTAACTTTGTCAAGTCTGTATTCTTTGCTGTGTGTATGGCTACTGAATCCCTGTGCTGTTAACTTAGTGGTCAGCCAGTGGCTGGGCAGAGAAGTCACCCCTGTTTCCGAGCTATGGGCTACAGATTGGAGGTCCCCACAACCTCGTCAGCTTTGAATAATCTGCTCCAGTGGCTCATGGAACTCAGAGAAAGATGTTACTTACTAGATGAACAATTCATTGAAAGGACAGTACTCAGGGCAAGGCAGCTGGAAGCGAGGAGCAGGGCAAGGTGTATAGAAGCTTAGAGCTCCCTTGCTCTCTGAAAAGGCCTTTGCCCACCTCCACTCTGACCTTCGTCTATACTTCCTAAATGATGACGTCCTTCCTTTGGGCTCATCTGTTAACTCAAGTGAAAGACCCGGTGGGCACCAAAACGACTCCTCAAGTACTAACCACTGCTGCCGTCCTGGTGATTCTTGGGCACAGCCATGAATCTCAGCTTCTTCATGATGGGGGGCAGCCAAACAGCTGTGGATCCCACAGGTCCTCTGGGGACAGCCCAGCAGCTGTGGGTCTCACAGGTCCTCCGGGGGAAGCCCAGCAGCTGTGTGTCCTACAGGTCCTCTGGGGACAGCACCTTAATGGGCTTATGGTCCAGCAGGTACCTGTTCAGGTGGCTCTCGTCATGCCACACAGCCTCGATCCCATTGGCCAGGTTGACCCCCAATGTCTGGTGACAGGCCAAGGTCAGTTGGTGAACCTCCACCACTGACCTCCAAGAAAAGGCCCCCTTGTAGTCAAATTCGCCCTTGCCCCTGGGGAATGTGCGCCTGGGAATGTGGCCAATGCTCATAGCTGAAGTCCTTGTGGGCCGCCTGGTAGAAACCGGGGTGCCGGGTGCCGAAAGGGGGGACAGGATCTCCATACTCACGTGGTCACGGAACTTCATGTCCACCACTCTGCAAACCAGGTAGTCCACCTCACGGAGGAATTGTGGAGTTAATCTTGGAAAATATATTGTCAGCCCTAAGGAGTGATTCTGGAAGCAGCTGAAACGTCAGCAGCGTTCCTCTTCTCAGGCTACTGAACACAATGGCCCGGTAGGAGCAGGATCCCATGATCCCCAGGGGCAGGGCCTAGGTTAGGAGCCAGGAGAGAATGTAACCCTCCGTGACCCCCTTCCTGCACCTGCTGTTTGCTAACACAAACATCCCACTCTTCCCCGATCCCATGACGGCCTCCCTGCGTGCCTGCGTGTAGAGGAGGGTGCAGGCCTGCTTCACAGCTTCAGTATACTTGCCATCCCTTTGTCCTCCTTTCCCACGCTTTGAGGCATCTGCCCTTGCTTTTCTGATAAAAAATGAAATAAAAGCGATGTGCAGAACCAGCTGCTGCTGCCCTACTTGCAGAGGCAGCCCTGCATGGCCGCTCAGATTGGTGTCTGAGAACTTTATTTCAGCGCGCGATGACAGGAAGAGCTGCTTACAGAAGCGGCGGATCATCACGTGCTCTGCATGGATGCGTCCTCCCAGCGCGGGGTGCTGGGAACCTCGAGGACGACCATCCTCCGGCCTTCCCGGAGGGGCACATGGGGCCTGGCGGGCAACTGACTGGTGAAGACGTAGTATGTGAACCTGTGTCCCACCATGAAGTGCTTCTCAACTGTCTGTAGGAACAGTGCCAGGAACACCATGTATCCACAGGGACAGGGGACAGGGCTGGAGGAGGGTCACTGCCAGAGGCTGGCGGCAGGACCCCAAAACTTGCGCCGTGAACGTGTGCACTTTCTTCAAAGGGGCAGGGCCAGGGCTGCTTTAAGCAACAGCCACCCTCCTGGTCTGGCCTGAGTGCATCTGCTGTTGGGGCCTCCCTACCTTCAGCTCCCAGAGATGGGAGCCCTCAGGACCCCATCTTACAAAGGGGAGACTGAGGCTTAGAGGCTAGAAACCCATGCAGCTGATTCTACCCAGTCTGTAGGGCATAGAAACAAGGGCTGTGCCCAAAGGTGCTCAACTCATGACAGGTGGGGACAACCTGCAGGGTGTCAGCCAGGGGAGGGGACGTGCAGGGTTTGCCTGGGAGCTCAGCAAAGGGGGAGTGTTCCTGGCACCAGCATGCTGAGTGTCAGGCTTCATGGGTCACAGGGTCACCAACCATAACCCTAACCCTTAAACCTAACCCTTAACCCTAACCCCAACCCTAACTCTAATCAAACATCATGCTCAATTTTGAGGACTGACAGCTCTACTCTAAAATCAAACACAAGTCCATTATGCTGGCTTTCACTCATTGCTCAGTATCATAGTGAAAGTTCTACCCAGAATGATAAGGCAAGAAATCCACATGTGGAGGAAAACAGTAGAACTAGGTCTATTCAGAGACCAGAGATGACATCATCTTATAGACAGAGCTTCCTAAACAATCAACAAAAAATGATTACAGCCAGTTAATATCAATACACAAGAATCTGTCTTATTTGTATACATTAGCCATGAATCATCCAAAAATAATTTAAGAAAACATTTCCATTTTAGGGAACATTAACATTGACAAAATACTTAGGAACAGATGTAATCAAGAGGCAAGTCTTTTACACTGAAAATTACAAAACATTGCTGAATGAAAGGGACACCTAAATAAATCTGAGGACTCCACAGTGATGAAAAGACATACTATCGATAAGATGGCAATAGTACACAATGCAATGTGGAAATTCAATGTGTTCCCAAGAAAATTCACAAAGGCCTTTGGAAAGAACTGCACAAGCTAATCCTAACAGTCATATGGAGTTTCAAGGGACCACAAAATTGCCAAAACAATCTTGAAAAAGAAAATCAAAGGTGAAAGGTCATTCTTCCAAAGTTCAAATATTAATACAAAGCACCAGTAAATAAAACATTTTGATACTGTCATA
This sequence comes from Callorhinus ursinus, assembly GCF_003265705.2. NCBI lineage: Eukaryota > Metazoa > Chordata > Mammalia > Carnivora > Otariidae > Callorhinus > Callorhinus ursinus. The sequence goes on along the minus strand of NW_027397482.1, from coordinate 863 downwards.
AAGGTATGCATTCACCCTGAAACAAATAATACATTATACGTTAATTGAATTTAAATTTAAAACATTTTAGAAAATAAAGAAATAAAATAATTTTTTTAAAAAGATATGTATACAGATCAGTGGGATTTAACTGAGAGCCCAGAAATAAACCCCTTCATCTATTTTCCACTGAATTTTCACAAGCGTGGACAACATTACACTGGGGGAGAGATTGGTCTTTTCAACAAACGGTGCTAGACAATTGGCTATCCATGTACAGAGGAATGAAACTGGACCTTTACCTCACACCACATATAAACATTAACTCAAAATATATTAAAGGCTTAAATGTAAGAGGTAACACTATAAACTCTAGAAGAAATAAATGGGGTTAAATCTTCATAACCTTGGATCTAGCAATGCTATTAGATCTGACACCAAAGCGTAAGAAAGCAAAGAAAAAATAGATAAAATAATATCCTCAAAATTAAAAATCTGTTCTGGGTGCCTGGGTGGCTCAGTTGGTTAAGCATCCGAATCTTAATTTTGGCTCAGATCATGATCTCGTGGTCATGAGATCGAGCCCACGTCAGGCTCTACACTGAGTGTGGGGCCTGCTTAAGATTCTCTCTCCTTCCCCTCTGCCCCTGACCACTTGCACAGTCACTCACTCTTAAAAAAGAAATGTAGAAAATAAAATTAAAAATCTTTGTACATCATAAGATACTATCTGGAACGTGAACAGATAGCCCGCCGAATGGAAGAAAATATGTGTACATTATGTATCTAATAAGAGTCTGTTGCCCAGAATATGTAAAGAGCTTTTACAACTCCTCAGCAAAAAGACAACCCATTTTTTAAAATAGACAAAAGAGTTGGATGGA
>NW_027397481.1:0-27516 GCF_003265705.2 Callorhinus ursinus | reverse complement strand
GGTCCTGCTGACATTTTAACAATATGATGTCCTCCAATCCACAAACATGGAGTGGGTTTCCATTTGTTCATGTCTTGAATTCCTTTCAGTGGTGTTAGGTAGTGTTCGTTGTGCAGGCTTTCTCTCCTTGGTTAAGTTAATTCCTATGTATTCTTTGAGTGATTTTAAACAGAATTGTTTTCATCATTTCCTTTTGAGATTGTTCATTGTTCCTGTTTTTTTTTTTTTTTTCAGATTTTATTTATTTGACAGAGAGAGACACAGCGAGAGAGGGAACACGAGCAGGGGGAGTGGGAGAGGGAGAAGCAGGCTTCCCTCAGAACAGGGAGCCTGATGAGGGGCTCCATCACAGGACCCTGGGACCATGACCTGAGCCGAAGGCAGACGCTTAACGACTGAGCCACCCAGGCGCCCCGTTCATTGTTCCCATTAGAAATGCAGCTGATTTTATGACTTTGTGTCCTGCTACACTGCTGAATTCATCTGTTAGTTAAAGCAGCTTTTTTGTGGAATCTTTAGAGTTTTTTATGTGCAAGATAATAATGTCTGCAGAGGTCATTTTACTTCTTATCTCCAATTTGGATGCTTCTTATCCTTTTGTTATCTAAATGCTCGGGCTAGGAGGTGCAGTACTGTGTTTACTAGAAGTGATGAAAGTGGGCATCCTTGTCTTGTTCTGGACCGCGGAGGAAAAGCTCTCAGCTCGCACAACTGACCCTGAGGTTAGCTGTGGGCTTGCTGTATATGACCCTCACTGTAGTGAGGCGGTTTTCTCCGGGACCCAGTCCCGTGAGTGTTTGGCGATGGGAGGGTGTTGATTCTGTATGATGCATCTGCTGAGATGCGTCTGTTCGTTCTTTTAGTGTGGTGTGTCACCCTTGGTGAAGTGCATGTGTTGAACCATCCCTGCATCTACAGGCACCTAGTGGCACAGCATTATTATTAAAATGTGTTTTACTCTAAGTTGCATAGTTGTATTGCAGGACACTTGGAAAAGAGAAAGCCGATGAATAATCACCTATAATTTCTCTGTCCAGTTTTGATTTATTTCTTTCTGGTCGTTTTTTTCCTTAACATTGTTAGTGTAGACCGTGTTGTTACGTGGTCACCGTTAAGTTATTATTGGTAATGGTTGGGCGGTGTTCCCAGTGGTGAGACTTCTGTCATGCGGTTTGCAAGGGAGGAGGAGTAAGCAAGGTAAACATGCATTGTAAGGTTCACGTCGTGGTCATTTATTTGCCTTCAAAACAACTACAGGGGGTTGGCACTACTCATTTTCGCACTTGGAGATGCAGAAGTAACTTGTCCAGGTCGTGAGAACCACTGTCTGAGCTGGGATCTGTGACTTTAAAGGCCAGGCTTTTCCCACTGCACGTGCTCACCCCTCCATACATCATCCGTCGGTTTCTTGCAGGTCTGGTGTTCCCCCTGTATATTTGTGTGGTGATGCCAACAACGAGGTGTAAGCTTGGAGGGGTTCACGGCAGTTAGTGCAGGAACCATGTTTTCGAACATACTCAGTGCCAGGCCTGGGCTGAGTGCCTTGTTGTTTGTCATCTCTGTTGGCCTTCATTCCAGCCCGCCTGATACGCGTGATCACCTGCACGTCTCATCATGCTCCTGTTTTGTTTGTTGCTGGGTAATGGGTGTTTCCAGTTTTTGCTGTGTTCAGTAGTCTCCTTGCACTGTGTCTTACTGCTTAGAAGGATTACTTCCCGGTGGACACTCAGGTTGTCCCAGGTGTCCCTCCACCACAGACGGCCACCAGCGCAAACAGGAGGAATTCGTTAGCGTGTGTGTCCAGACACAGAATGCCTCCCTGATGGCAGGGTGTGCAGGTTTGGCTAAGCTTCCTCGGGGGATGCCTGTTCAGTAGCTGGACATAAGGGTTATACCCCCACATGTCCGCTGGTACCTGATGCTGCTCATTTGCACGCTTGTGGTCACGGACATGTCCTAGTTTACGTTTCTTTGTTCATTAATGAAATTAGACAGCTCATGATGTTCCTACAAGGTTTTGGCCTTTCTTTGCTGTGGATGCCTGTTCTCCTCCTTTGCCTATTTTCCCACTGGGTTCTTTTCCTTTTCTGTTGATTTGCAGAAGTTCATGTTCTTCTGGACCTTAATTCCTTTATGCACATCATGCTTTGTAAACATCTTTTCTAGAAGTTCTGTTATCTGTTTATTAATGTTTCCCATACTGTTCTTTGTTGAACAGAAAATTTTAATTTTGTAGTTATCAACTTCATTGTTTTTGGCCTAATGTTTTATGTTGTTGACATTTTTTATTTAAGGAATCCTTCTTAATAAGACTGCAAGAATATTCTGCCACATTTTCTTTTATTAACTTTAGAGTTTTACGTTTCACAGTTCTTTAATCCATCCGTGGTTTCTCTCCATGCAGTGGGGGAAATGGTCCAGTTCTAGTTTGTTTTTCTCTCTCTAGTGAGTCTGCCTTCTGTTTTAACATCTAAGCGTTTGGAGTCGGAGACTCTTGTGGGGGATCATTGAGGGCCGTGAGTTTGCGTGTTCGTGTGCCCTCTTCCCACCACTGTGTAAGCTGGGAGGGTTCTTTTTCTGTTTTGTGTATCTGTGAATGCCCAAGGACCCCAAACCAGGAAGGGGCACCTGGCATTCGCTCATTCACATGCTTGCTGAATGTTGCGTGACCACGGGCCCTTCTCCTGCGACCAGTTGTCCTTTCCACAGAGAGCACGCAGTCTCGAACGGACGTGCACTGATCGCAGGGTCAGCTCTCCTGGTCACTAGCTGTCTCCTCCAGGCATTGCCTTGCCTTCTTTCCTCTGCGAATGAAGGCCCCCATGAAGGGCCTTCTTTTTTTTTTTGAAGAGAGCGTATGAGTGGGGTTGTGGGGGATGGGCAGACGGAGAGAGAGAGAGAATCTCAAGCAGACTCCATGCCCAGTGCAGAGCCTGACGCCGGGCTCGATCTCAATCTTGCAACCCCAAGGTCATGACCTGAGCTGCAATCAAGAGTCAGACGCTTCACCGACTGAGCCACCCAGGGGCCCCCGTGGAGCCTCCATCTTAATGAAGATACAGAACATTGTCGTCACCCCCAAAAGTTCCTTGTACTTCTTGGTGGTCATTCCCCTGCCCCCAGCTGCAAGCACTGATGTGCTTTCCATGGCAGTGATTAGCTTTGCTTGTTCTAGAGTTTTATATAAGTGGAATCATACAATATATTCTTTTGCATGATTGACTTTTCTTGGTCAGCATGGGTTGAGATTCATTTGCTGTGCATCTTGGCAGTTAATGGACATACCGCGGTTTGGGAATCACTCACCTGCTGGGGGCACTGGGGGCTGTTATGGTAGAAGCTGTGCTGTGCCCTCTTGTGCAGGTGTAACTGGTGTGTATTTGGGTCAGTGCCTGAGAGCGGAGCACCAGTCCCAGGGGCTGGCGTGCTGGTGAAGCGGTGAGGAGGGTGGTGGTGGGTGGGTTCTACTTTGTGTGTGTACGCTGTCTTCACATACGTGGATCAGATGCACTTCGTGTGTTTTACCAGAACATCACTCGTTCTGCAGGTAGAAAAAGGTGTAAGTAGCGTGCATCGTGCGCGTCAGATCCCCTGTGGTAGGCGGAGGTGGGGAGGGAGAGAGACAGAAGAGTTAGGACGTAGAGTGGAGCTGGCAGTGAAGCTACGGCAGGAAGCTTGTCTGCGAAGCCCCAGGGCTTGTTAGGAAGGACGCATTCCGGATCTGGCTTTCCATTTCCTTGCAGCTAGCTCGAGGGGAAGCCTCAACATTTGAACAGTGCCCGTAAGGGATTCCGTTGCTGAGGTTTCTAACGGTACTAACCCCAGAAAGGGGTTTATTCCCAGTGTTTTCGTATGTCTGTCGCAAAGCTCATGCTGGGTGGCAGGGTCTAGTCCTGTGTCACGCCATGAGGCTGAGGCCGAGGCCTCAGACGCAGTTTTAACTAAGAGGTGGTGGCTTGCAGAGTGAGTGGGAGGGGAGCCTGCTGCTGCTTGTGCAGCTTCCCGGCTCTGGAGGGACCCATGGCAGACATGACGCACCCGCGCTGCCCCCCAAGCCCGCCATGAGTCTGCATCTTCCTGTGGACATGGTTGCGCCTGCCAGGGCTGCACCCTGCTCGTTGATGCCGTGAAATGTCCATAAATGTGCACGGATGGAGCCGCGCTAAGATGCGTAATTCACCATGACTGAAATTGAGCCTTCTCAGCGTCCGCTATTTTCCTGTTTGTAAAATGGAACCAGTGTTAGCCAGAAAATGAGTAGGATGTGTGTCACACGGAAAATGTCTCTGTCCTCCAGATGAAACCCGCCTGATATTTTCTAAGTTTCCGTCTAACAGTAAATCAACTCAAGATTTTACTTTACTGATTTTAATTAAAGTCATGGCATAAAAAATGTAATAATTGACAGTGTGCTGTTTGGGGTAATTAAAGTGGAGCAGTTTTTGAAACAAAAAGTCTTTTAATGCCTTTACAATTAATGGGGGAAAATGGAAAGGATTTTTCCTTTTCTTTGTTAATTAATCCTACCAAACCTTCAAAGTGTATCTATCAGTGAGCACTGTGAATTATTTTAACTAGTTCAGAAATGGGGGAAATCAAGATTTAATAGTTACAGTTAAGCAACAAGAATTATGAAAGGATGTAGAAAAACCAGCACATTTCACCGTTCCTTGCTGGGCTTTCCCCGGAGCCTCTGTGGGGTCTGTGATGAGCACCAGGGACCAGCGCACTGTGGCCTCGGGCTGCCCAGCAAAGGTGCTTGCCTAGTATGTGTCTCCCACTGTTGTGGAGGCTCTGGGTGACGCTGGCCTCCAGTTACGTGGTACTCGCCGCAGACGCTAGACAAACATGGCTTTGTGGCATCTGTGTCCTGGAGGAATTCCACAGTGCTAACTAGTCAGATATTTTCATTCTTCTTCTCTGTTACTTCCATGGTTTTCATCCTCAGAGTCGTTCAGCATCGAGAGATGAAGTCAATGTTCAGTGTTTATCTCCTTCCATGATTCTGATGTCCTCACCCCCTGAGCACATTCACGTGTTCGTGGGGCACGGCTAACTTTATCCAGATCGTCCAGAAGACCCTCAGGCGGCTTTGGTCGAATTTATTCCAGATAAAGTTCTCTAGACACCGCGGTAGTGTGGAGCTGTTGATGATGTCTTGTCATCGACAAAGGGCAAGTCAGTGTGTTGGTGATGGTTCCTTCTTCTGCAGATGGGTCAGATCATGCTGTTGGTCTTGAGTGTGTCATCTCCAACAGGGGGGTACTAGTTGCTGAGATTGAATCATTATTAGAAGAATTAAAGGTAGATAATCAGGGGTGCCTGGGTGGCTTAGATGTTAAGTGTCTGCCTTCGGCTCGGGTCATGGTCCCAGGGTCCTGGGATCGAGCCCCACATCAGGCTCCCTGCTCCGCGGGAAGCCTGCTTCTCCCTCTCCCACTCCCCCTGCTTGTGTTCCTGCTCTCACTGTCTCTCTGTCAAATAAATAAATAAATAAAATCTTAAAAAAAAAAAGGTAGATAATCAGTTTCAGGAAATTATCACTTCTGAGATGTCTTTTGTAGACATGTTAAATCAGCAGTGGCTGTTGACCACTTTGCTGCATATATATTTTTGTCTTGGGACTTGGAGAATTATGTCGGGGGAGATGAGCCACGTTGGGCTTTGCAGCCTGTTGCTTGGATGCACCTGAGTGCTGAGCAGCAGTTGGGGGTTAGTATCCTAGCGGAGACTTTGGGAACAGACTACAGGAAACGGAATGGGTAGAATGGGAGAAAATTAAAACTTACTGAGAAATCCCGAGAAATTGAATATAACATTTACGTACTATGCTATGGTTTATGCTAGGTTTGGCCACTGCCCGTGCATCTCAAACCCAGCTTGCTAGTTTTGCCTCCTGATTGGTTGAAGGTACATCCCTGTGATGGGTCAGCAGTGTGCATGACAGTGGGAGGCCTGGCGTGACCTTAACTTGCGTTAGTAACATACGTATTTGCACACGGAGTAAAGCTGCCTGTTGGTGTGAGGAAAGGAGCAGTGGGCTAGGGCCCTTCATGGTCATGAAGGTTAACTCCAAGGACTCCGTGTACCTGACTCAGGACAGTGCAGGCCTAAGGCTGATCAAGCACATGCTGGCCTGGCACGTCAGGGGGCGGCATTGCTCCGTACTTACTCAGCATTGATGGCGCTCTGACTTCTTTCTACTTTCTGAGAAAAAGAGGTGAGAATAAGGATTTGTTCGTGTTTAGGCCTTACTTGATGAGCTTGTGTTTGTGGACTTTTGCCAACTTGTGATTTCTGCCACAGTGAACATTGAGCAGAGGTCGTGCGTTGCTTGCTAGGTCCTGGGTGTGCTGCCTAGACCACAGGCACAGAAGGAGCCCTCCGTCTGTGCTGGACTTGCTTAACCTCCTGTCGTGCTTCCCGTGTCGTTTCGCTAATGGTTTCCTCTCTGAGTTTTCGCTTAGATTTTGCAATCTTAATTTTATGTGTTTAAAGCTCTCTTTTCCCTTGTTTCTTCCATTGTCTTCATTCATACTTAGCCCTGAATAGAGGATAAACACTTTGTTCCAGTTCATTCTTTCACATTATATTTAAATATGTGACTTATTCAGAATTTATGACGCACACCTGGATTATTTTTATCCAGATTGCCATTTAGTTATTCTATTGTCACTTGGTAAATATTGTTACATTTTCCCTTCCTTTGTAATGCTTGCCTTTCATATTGAGATTTTTTTGTACTTGGACCTGTTTCTAGATATTCTGATTTTTTGTACTGTTCTTTGATTTGAATGTTTCTGTCCAGCCTCATTGTTTTTAAATTGCTGTTACTATCAGCAATGATAAGATTTAGTGCCAACCTCGTTATTGTCCCTGCTCCGGTAGAGTATTTCTTAATAATCTCAGTGGGGCGGAGCTAGTCATTACTCATTTTTCTTCCTTCTTAAAATATTTTTTAAGATCACATGTTTCAATTTTGGATGCTTTTTAAGCTCATAAAATCCTATATTGAGACATCCTGAATTTGGCCCCGGGACAGAAAAAAGAACAGTAGAAACACGGGTGAAGCCTGAATAAAGTCTGTAGTTTATAGTGCCAGGGGGCTACATTGTGCAGCGGTAATAATGAGTCTAAGAAACGTTGACGTGTCCACCACACTTACTGTGGGCATTATTTTGCAGTATATGTGCAAATACTGCACCCTTATCTCATATACCTGGAACTATGTCCTATGTGAATTGTGTCTCAATTAAAAAAATAAATTTTAAGGGGAAAATTAAGAACTTTTGATAATTAGACTTTTTTAAGAAGTTAACATTAGGTACAGCTGGGTAAAGGACATATGGGGACTGGACCGTTTTTGCAACTCTTCTGCAAGTCTAGAATTAATTTAAAATAAAAAATTTAAAAGATGATGTTGAAATTCTCTGTTACTCATTTATATATCCAAGAAGCATTTCTTGGATGCCAATTTTATGCAAAGCAGTCTCAAATAATTTGTCAGGGCACCTGGTTGGCTCAGTCAGTTAAGTGTCCGAGGTGACTTCGGCTCAGGTCATAATCCTCAGGGTCGTGGGATCCTCAGGGTCCTGGGATTGAGCCCCACTTCCAGCTCTGTGCTCAGCAAAGAGTCTGCTTCTCTCCCCCTCCTCCTGCATTCGTGCTCTCTGTCTCTCTCTCTCTTTAAAGATTTATTTATTTATTTAAACCAACTGAGCCACCCAGGCACCCCTAGCCAAAGCTTTTAAATGCATACTAATCACTTACTTACCCCTTATTCTAAATTGCCTAAACCCAAACTTCTCATTCAGAAAGCACAAACCCTTAGCATAATCCCCTCCAGCTCCATCCATGTCGATGCAAATGGTAGGTATTCATCCTTTCTGATGGCTGAGTAATAATCCCTTGTGTATATGAACCACATCTTCTTTATCCATTCATCTGTTGAAGGGCATCTTGGCTCCTTCCACAGTTTGGCTATTGTGGACACTGATGCTGGGAAAACTGGGAGGAAATCAGAGAGGGAGACAAACCCTGAGAGACTCTTGACTCGGGAAAATAAACTGAGGATTACAGAAGGGAGTGGGGTGGATGAGGTATCTGGGTGATGGGCATGAAGGAGGGCACGTGATGTGATGAGCACTGGGTGTTGTACGCAACTGATGAATTGTTGAACACTACATCTGAAACTGATGATGTACTATATGTTGGCTAATTGAGTTTAAATAAAAAAGAAAGAAAGAGAAAGAAGACACAAACCCTTCTGTGGAGCTGTTCTCTCCCCAGGCTGTGATGGTTCTCTTGTTCTAGGGAGAACTGGTCCTTCACCCATGAGTGCTGCTGGTCATCCTGTCCCTGTGGAAGGGGCCTCCTGAGTCTGCCCCGTGGCCTTCTGTGTGTAATCCCTCCCTCCCCCCCCAAGGATGGCGCAGCTGCCTTCCACTGACCCCACTTCTGTTTCAGCCCACACGCTGTCAGTAAAGAGAAAACAGCTCTTCTGTGTCTCTGCTGCATGTTGTACAGCTGTTTGCATGCCTCCTGGGTGGTACACGTCAGTGGGGTCAAGTCCTTCCAGGAACAACGCGATGTATGCCATTCTTGTTAAAACAGCAAACTGGGACTGGAAAGGAATTTCCTTAGCAGCATCATGTTGTAATTGTGTTTATTTATATTTGATAAAACACCCCCTTCAGCAGGTGTCAGGTTTAATGGTGAACTCTTACAAGAATCCTTTGCAAAGTCTGTGACAAGAGTACCCACATTACCACCTGGCAGTGCTGTGCTGCGGGTCCAGGTGAGAGGTTAGCACGGTTCCTCGGTAGCTATAGGAACCACCAGCCAGAAAGTAATATATAAAATAAAATCCCCTTTTCAAAAGAAACAGAAAATACGCAATAGCTAGGGGAAAAAAATCACAAAAAGCATGCAAGAATTTTAGGGAGAAAAATTATAAAACTTTGTTAAAGACATAGAAGATATAAATGAACAGATGTACCAAGTTCAGAGGAAAGACTTAGTATTGTAATGATATTAATCAAAATTTCAACCTTTTTCATGGATCTTGGCAAACTGGTTTTAAAATTATTATGGGTGAATAAATGAGCAGGAAGAGCCAAGACGAGTTTGAGAAGAAAGGGGGGCCTGACCATGACCGGCACACTGGTGTCGAAGGCTTGACGACATCGCTGCAGGGGTGGTGGATGGAGGCTGCTTTTGAAAAATAGAGGGACAGACGTAGGCCTGGTGAGGGCATACAGTGGAAAGAGGTCTGCACCCTGCCCCTGCTCGATGAGCTGCCCTGTTCTCTCTCTCAACCCTCCTGCATCCGCCTCTAGAACTTATGCAAGTACACACATGATCCTGGAATGTTTTTGAGAAACTACCATTTCATACCATGATTTTATTTACCAGCTTTTTTCCTTTCTTTTTTTAAATTGAGGTATAATATGCAAATAACAGATTAGCTTCAGGTGCTCAACATGATTCAGTATCTGTATATACAGCTGACCCTTGAACCACATAGGTTTGAACTACAAGGATCCACTTATAAACGAGTTTTTGTTTTTTTTTTTTAAGATGGGATAGTACTGTAAATGTATTTTCTCATAAGATTCTTAGTAACACTTTCCTTTTTCTGGCTTATTGTTAGAAGATAATATGTAGTCCATTGAACATGCAGAATATGAGTGAATTGACTTTATGTTATCAGTTAGGCTTCTGGTCAGCAATGGGCTATTAGTAGTTATATTTTGGAAAGTCAGAAGTTATATGTGGATTTTTGACCGTGCTGGGGTCGGCGCCCTTAACCTCATGTTCAAGGGTCGACTGTACTGTGACCACAATACATCTAGTTCACATTCATCACCTTGCATAGTTAGAAAAAACTTTTTTTTTCTTGTGATGAGGACTTTTAAGATCTACTCTCTTGGCAACTTTTGAATATGCAATACAGTATTGTTAACTATAAGCACATGCATTTTACCACCATGACCTTTATTTTGTGACTGAGAGTTGATACCTTTGACCCATTTCATCCCCCACCCCAACTTCCCACCTCTGGCCACCACCAGTCTGTTCTCTGTGGGCTTGGGGTGTGTGCACGTGCATGCATGCATGTGTGTTGGGTGTGCATGTGGTGCATGTGTGCACCTGTGCATGGGTGTGGTAGGTGTGTGTACACGTGCATGTGCATGGGTGTGTGGTATGCATGGGGGTGTGGTGTGTGCACACGTGCATGTGTGTGTGTGGTGTGCATGGGGGTGTGGGTGTGTGTGCATGTGCATGGGGGTGTGGTGGATATGTGCACACGTGCATGTGTGTGCGTGCGCACATGCATGTGCATGGGTGTGGTGTGCATGGGGGTGGTGTGTGCACACATGCATGGGTGTGTGTGGTGTGCATGGGGGTGTGGTGGGTGGGTGTGCACACGTGCATGTGCATGGGTGTGTGCACGCGTGCATGCGCATGGGTGTGTGTGGTGTGCACGGGGGGTGGTGTGTGTACGCGCATGCATGTGCATGGGTGTGTATGTGGTGTGCATGAGGGGTGTGGTTTTGCCTTACATTACCCTGGTGATTAGTGGTGTTCAGCATCTGTTTGTATACCTGCTGGCCATCTTTATGTCGTCTTTGGAAGTGTCGGTTTAGATGTTTCACCATTTTCTTTTAAAACTTTATTTGAGAGAGAGTGAAAGGGAGAGAGATCACAGAGGCAGAGGGAGAAGCAGACTCACCGATGAGCAGGGAACCCGATGCCAGACTCAGTCCCAGGACCCTGGGATCATGATCTGAGCCGAAGGCAGACGCTTCACCGACTGCACCCCCCAGACACCCCTCGCCATTTTTCAAAAGATTTTATTTATTTATTTGACAGAGACGCAGCAAGAGAGGGAACACAAGCAGGGGGAGTGGGAGAGGGAGAAGCAGGAGCAGGGAGCCCGATGCGGGGCTCGATCCCAGGACCCCGGGATCATGACCTGAGCTGAAGGCAGATGCTTAATGACTGAGCCACCTGCCCCCCCATTTTATAATTGGATTGTTTGTCTCTTTGTTACTCAGTTGTATGTTCTTTATATGTGTTGGATGTTAGCCCTTATACCGATTTTTTTAAACGTAATATATCTTAGAGCTTACATTATCCTAACATCTACAACACTGCTTCATTTTTTAATGATTCTATAATAACTCTTTGTATGGCTGTATTACAATTTAGTCAGTCCCCTAAGATTCATGTTTAGATCCTTTCTAATCTTGTTGGCAACAATGCTAACATGGATTTTCTGTCTTGTATACGTGTTATTTCACACACGTCTATCTGTAGGATGAATTTCCAGATGTGCTGGCTCCCAGGTGAACGTCTTTCTGCTCAGTAGATGTTTGTGCTACGGGGTGGTGTTCCTTTAGTGTCCCCAGTGAGGCGCTGCCCACCAAGCCTCGTCTGTCGATGCAGCGTCTTCATGAACACGACAGATACAGAAGGTTCTCTTGTGTTTTTTCTTAGTAGTTAGGCTTTTTTTTTTTTAAGATTTTATTTATTCATTTGAGACACAGAGAGAGAGCAGGAGCAGGGGAGAGGCAGAGGGAGAGGGAGAAGCAGGCTCCCTGCAGAGCAGGGAGCCCGATGTGGGACTTGATCCCAGGACCCTGGGATCATGACCTGAGTCGAAGGCAGACACTTAACCATCTGAGCCACCCAGGAGCCCCAGTAGTTAGGATTTTTAAAACACGTTAGGAGTATGTAGAACTTAAATGAGGCCTTTCGGTTATATGTATTACAAATATATTTCCCAGGTTAGCATTTGTTTTTTGTTTAATTTTATTTTATTATGTTAGTCACCGTATAATACATCATTAGTTTTTGATGTAGTGATCCATGATTCATTGTTTTCGCCGGGTTAGCATTTGTGATTTTAACTTTGGTTATCCTGTTTTTCTGCTTTATAGAAATTGCTGATTTTATGTAAATTGTTCAGTCTTTTCTTAAATCACTCCGGCTTTTGTTTCCTATTAGGAAGGTTTTTCTCACACCATGATTGCTCTCCCATGTTTTTCTTCTAATGATTGTGTGGTTTTCTTTTTAATCTTTAAATCTGACTGATTCAGAATTTACTGATGGGCAGGCACAGACTAAGGCAGGGCTCCATCTTTATTCTTTTTTCAAGTCGTTGAGACCCTTGTCCTAATGGCATGTGTTGATTGATCTACCTTTCCCCTGCTAATTTGAATTGAATGACACTTTGATCATAATCAAAATACGTATTTCGGTCTCTTTCTGGACTTTGTGTTTGTTCCTTGGCCTGCTGTTCATGCACAAGTTTAATTACTTTGGCTCTCTAATGTTTTAATATCTCATATTGCCCTGAAAGAATTTTCTTTGGAAGTTCTTTTTTAATTCTATATAGAATTTTAGAACTAATTTGCCCACTTTGTGGTGGCACTTAATTAAATTATCTTATGGGCAATTCGGGTTTTGTTACCTTCCATTCATATATCAGGCATATGTCTCCCTCTCTGTCTTCTCTTCTGTCACATTTCAGAATTTTTTTCATCCAGATCTTGTCATTTCTTCTATTTATCACTATGTATTACTTTCTTTCTTATTGCTCTTGTAAATAATTGGGGTCTTATTTTAAATCTCCTGTGTTTTTGGTTTGTATATATGAATGCTATTAATTTAGTGTTATTAGTTTGTATCCACACAAATAATTGATTATATTATTTGGTTATTTAAAAGAGTATGTCAGCTGACTTTCTTGGGTTTTCTAGATATGTAATCTGCAAATAATGGTCATTTAAAATCTTTACCAACTTTTACACCATTTCTTTATTCCAGCTGTGCTGGTTATTTCTTTTGGCAGAGTGTTAAAGTCATCTTTGAATATTCCTGATCAGGTTAAGGAAGTATTTACTCATTCCATTTTGTTAGAGGCAGGTTGTTGAATTTCACTAAATGACTTTTTAATACATATAGAAATCTTCATGATTTTTCACTTTTGATCTATCAATGGGATGAATCGTATTTATAGATTTCTTCATAATACTAAATCTTCAGAGAAATCCTGGAATTAAACACTTGGTTATGGTGTATTCCTTTGACTTTTGGAGTGTAATATATTAACATGTCTTATATTAATACTTAGTATTTTGTCAATTGAAATATTTAAGTTAAGGTTTTTATAGTGTTCCTCTGGAACACTGGTTTTTCTGTGCTATTTTTGTAGGGGTTTGTTACCATTATTCTAGATTCTTTGCTTCCCTTTTTTATTATGTACCAGAAAAGTTTAAATCACATTGGAGTTACCTGGACGTTAAGAGTTTGATGGAATTGCCTTCCTGGTGTTTTTCTGAGAAAGCTCTTTGCCAACTTCCTCTGTTAATTTCTTTTGAAATTGTTCATTTCAAGTATTCTGTTTTTTTCTATGGTCAAGTTTTGGCCATTTATATTTTCCTAGAAAATTATAGTGTTTATCTTCTCTTTTTACACAGAAATGAACAAAATAGTTGCTTATAATTATTTTAATTTCTTTGTTACATTTGGCTGTGGCTTTGTAGACATTTCTTAGTTTATATGTTTTTTGTGCTTTGTGTCTTCACTGTTGATTCGATTAGCTAGTGATGTCTCTGTTTTTCCCTTAAGGGGCTCTTGGACTAATATTAGTTTTCGGTTTTTATTTTTTAACTGGCTCTGCGTTAGCTTTTTAGTTACTGTGCTTAGATTTTTTTTTTTTTTTGCAGTTTTTAGATAACCTTTTTGATTCACTGGTTTATGAGAGTTTTCCAGTTCTGTTATTAATACATGGTTTATTTTCACTGCAGGGAGCACGTGTCTGCCTTTTGGGAATCTAAAATAAAGTTGTTTGGGAGGCCCCTGGGCTCAGTCGGTGAAGCATCAAACTCTTGGTTTCAGCTCGGGTCATGATCTCAGGTTGTGGGATCGAGCCCCTCATCAGGTTCTGTGCTCAGCACAGAGTGGGTTTCTCCCTCTACCCCCCCACCCCCACGCACACGCGCGCGCACACACACACTCTCTCTCAGATAAACAAATAAATAAAATCCTAAATAAAATAAGGTTGTTTTTGTGTTTAGTTTTATGCTCAACTTTAATGAATTTTCCTTAGACCTGCTGAAGGTATGTTTTCGGTTTCAGAATAAATTGAACTAAATCTGCCTTGTTAATTAGGTCTTCTGTGTGAATATCTCGTTTTGTCTGCTGGATGTTTTTGTGGATAGAGGTGAAGTCTCATAATTCTGTATTCCTGTCAGTATTTCCTTTATTTCTTACAGTCTTTGCTTTATAACAACCTATGCCCTGTTTTTTTTTTTCTTTCTTTTTTTTTTTAAAGATTTTATTTATTTGACAGAGAGAGATAGCAAGAGAGGGAACACAAGCAGGGGGAGAGGGGGAGGGAGAAGCAGGCTTCCCGCTGAGCAGGGAGCCCGATGCGGGGCTTGATCCCAGGACCCTGGGACCATGACCTGAGCCGAAGGCAGACGCTTAACGACGGAGCCCCCCAGGCGCCCCTGTTTTTCTTTTTTTAAAAACAATTCTCATCCTAGATTCCAAATCCTGTTGGTTGCCGTGCTGGTCTCTGCTTCATTTGGACTGCATTTCTGATGTGCCTGCGCCCGTTCTTGCCTCGTTTTTCTGAGTCACTTTAGAAGTGTGTCATGTAGACTCTGTGTTTTTGGTGTTGTGATTCAGTCTGTCTTTTTTGTACTGTGGAGTTTAGCCAATGTGTACTTATTAAACAGACAGACTTGGTTTTGGTCCTGTCATCATATGTAATATGCTTTCCGTTTCTGTTGTTTCTTTTGGTGTTTTTATGTTTCACTGCATATTTTTTTTATGAGTTCAGATAATTTAGAATGTTTGAATTTTTGTTCTGAGGGTTACCTTTATAAATTTAGATGGAATACTTCATTCTTGAGGTCTTCTCTGTTGGTTCCCTCCCATAAATGGTGAGGACGTTAGGCCACGTTCACCTTGGCCCATGTCCCCCCCCCCCCCCCCCCCCCCCCCCCCCCCCCCCCGCCCTATGCTGGACTTGCTGATCTCTGCCAGCCCTGCTTTCTACATCAGAGTCGAGCTGCACCAGCGACCCGCCTTCTCCCCTTGGGCTGTCCATCAGCATCTGGGTCTCTCCCGGGGCCCCGGTGGTTGTACTTGCAGGTCAGTTGGTCAAGGCTGAGGTATGCTCACCGTCACCCCCTCCTGTCCCCCTGAACCCTCGAGCTACCTGCATTGACAGGTGGAACAGCATCTTTGAAAAGTTCGTGATCTTGTGAACAGAAACCGTTGTCTGCTACACACTGCACGTTCATCAGTCCTCAGTTGGGGTTCACTACTTTTCTTCGTTGAAATGTGTCCTTTGAATTTGGAAGGTGGTTCCATGACAAGTACTTGCATTTGTGAAGTGATTTGTTGCGAAGGCTTTGATACCGAAAGGACAGATGAATCTTGTAGGCGTTGCCCCTACGTCTTGTACACCCAGTGCCTCTCTGGGGAGGCTGCGGCTGGCCTGGCTCAGCTTGTCCCGTGCCTTGTGCCTGGATGTCCAGGAGCCTCCTGGTGGAAGGTGTTGCGGTTTGAATGGAGGGAATGGGAAAATAGCACAAATTCAAATATATCTGTAACATTGTACTTAAGCTATGAAGCAAATGTGTCCTCATGTTAACATGAGTTCACAGAACCAGCGAATACAAGGGACCCTCCAGTAGTATTCTCTGTGGTCCAGGGTGTGTTTGAAAATAGTACATTTTCTTAAAATTGAGTAAAATGCCATATGACTAATCAGGGATTCTGTTTAGTGACCCAATCCAAAGTGTATTTCATTGAAAATCACATTTTGTCCAATGGACCCCAGCATGCGTTCTTGTTTCTTTATAGGCCAGCAGCCAGTCATGTAATTCTTAAACATTCTTTAGTGTCATTTCCTAAGTTTTGAGTCCGGGTATTTTATATTCGGAAGTCTTGGGACTGGAAATGATAACATTCTGAATTCTGAATTTGCAGACTGAGAGTGGGAGTCGCTGCAGAGGCCAGAGCTGCGTGGGATGTTAGACTAAAGTCTGTTAAGTGATTTCAAGTTTGCTCCTTAAGGACTGTTTTGAACAAATACTCCTCTAAATATACAAATAGAATTAAGCTTTAAAATAGCGTGATAATTAAAAGACAAATATCCAGGACTTTGTTTCTTTGGTAGGGCCCCTGTAAGTACGAGTAGTAACAAAGGAGAAATAAATCACCCCTGTGGATTTATTTATTGCTGAGTCCTAAGGGGTTTTTAATTTGTTTTTCCTCTGTACTCAGGTACATGTCTCGAGTCCACGGTATGCATCCAAAAGAGACCACGCGTCAGCTGAGCCTGGCTGTGAAAGATGGTCTCATTGTCGAAACCCTAACAGTGGGCTGCAAAGGCTCAAAAGCTGGTATTGAGCAGGAAGGATACTGGTTGCCAGGAGATGAGATTGTAAGTATATTTTATTTGATAAATTTGGAGATGCTGACGTGAAGTCTTTGAACATTATTTAACTACAACCCATAGTAATTCATTTTTAGAAGTTTACTAGTATTTCACTTCAGTATTTCTTATTAACACGGAGGGCCTACGTTGGCAGGATGGATAATTTCCTCTCTCTTTAGGAGGAAACTCACTTCTACAAAGAGCCTCCTTTCTCTGTCTAGGTTCCCTTGAATCTGAAGACTAAAACAAAGTCCCCTTTACTGTGCACATAACTAATGGTCTTCCTGTTTTCTTCAGTAAATGTTAGTGCAGACTGTTTCATGCAGGATAATGTCGATGCCATCTGACAGAGTGAACGGGAGACTCTCTTCCCGGGCTGATGTCGTCTGTGCCCAGGGCCACCTGTCAGTAGGGCTTCTGCAGGAACTACGGTTCCTTGGACGGTGTCCTCACTGTCCGTGACTTATAACCGGTTTGGTGGCGCTCCAGCAGAAATCAGGAAAGACAAAGCTCATTTTCTTTATATTTTGCCTAGTTCTTACTTTGACTCACCTTCTAAGTGAGGACATTTTAATTTTTTACTTGGAACCTTGGGCATTTGTTTCTTATGTGTAAACATTGGTTTCGTGTGTAATATTTTTATATTCCCACCTTTATTGGCCTTTGATATTTCTAATACCTTGATTAGAAAAGTCTCAATATTTGCTAAGGAACATCATTTAAAGATGATAGGTTTCAAATATAATAGATACTTTTTTTAGTTTCTAAAGGGAATCGATTTAGTAAGTAAGTGTTTTGAGAGTGTTTATCATGAATTCTCCAACATCATAAAAATGACACAAAATTTTAAAATTGGTTCTTTGTGGGAACTTTTCCCAAGAATTATGAATTGTATTTCCCTTTCTGGCTCTACGGCGGATGTGACCACATACAGGCTTGCTGTCCGGTCCCAGAGCAGCAAACTGACCGCATGTTTTCTGGGGGCAGCTGGTCTAAATGTTAGAGAAGTTGTTCAGTTGTAACACTGTGTTTCTAAGTTTAATCTGTGCCTTCAAAGTTTTAGGAAAGAAAATTCACACTTTCCACAAATAGAAAACTTGGAAGAAAGAATGTTTAATTTCACTCGTATCATTTGATCTGTGCATTGAACTTTTCTCTTGAAAACTTAAGCGAGAATGTTTCTATCATAATAATTTCTCTGTTCACTTCCTCTCAGAAAAGTAGAGCTTTGTTGCCAGTAAAGAAACTTTGGGTGCCAAGTCCCAATAATTTTAATGTGAGGTGATCTAAACCTGTCTCCACCAGACGTTTGATAATTGATAGCTTATTTTATACTGAAAATAATTCAGGTAATAGAAAATGTCTAATCCCAAACACTTGGAAATTTACAGACTTAGTATGGAAATTTCTGAGGTCTACATATAATCAACCAGTAGTAAGTGCAGCTTAATCCACAGGATTTTGGTTTGTACACCACATATACATTTTTCATGCAAGAGATTTTGCTTCTTACTTTTTAGGGTTGTGCCTCCCCATAAGCTTTTCTTCCTCTTCAGGTGGGAGTTTGACTCCCATGAGCAGCTAATGAGCTGTCCCGCATTCACCGCTACGTTAGACTCTGTGTTCTGCGTTGTCCATGGACGTGTCCTTCCTGCACGTATTTATAGCATCATCCCTTTTTTCTTTTTTCAAGATGAAATTTTAGATGTAAATCAAACAACCAGTGTACAGGTTCTGTTAATTCTGGTTGGTTCTTACAAACATTTCTTACACTAAGTATGCATGTTATAAGTGCAACTGGGTGTACGAAAATTGTGCCTAGTTTATAAAATAAGTACGAAAAGTGCAGAAGCAGTGTAGTGTAGCAGAAAGAGGTTAGGTCTTACATGTTAGCAGAGAGGGTTCCCCATCCCACCCCATGTGTTTATTTTGTTGTGTGACCTTGAGGAAATTTCTTAATCTCTGATCCTCATTCCTCACCTGTAATATGAGCATATTAATACGTATTCCGCTTGATTGTTTTAAGGATTAAGTAAGATTATCTATATAAAGCATATAACCATGTACTCAAAGTGAGTTTTGGCCAGCAAATAAATATGCTTAAGAAATGTCTGTATATAGTGTAGCAAAAACATGTTTCTTACTAACCACACAAGCAAAAATTGTCATCAGGGTCTTTTTACTTTTAAGCCTGTATCTTCAAACACAAGGAGATGTGTAAAGAGGTTTCCCCGAGACACTGGATTTGCTTGAGGGGCAACTATGGAGTGATGAGATTGTGTGTGTCTCGCAAACCCATGACCAGATTAACCCATGCTCCCAGTGCTGTCATGCTGTCGTGGTCACGCACTGCGTCCCCTAGAAGGACACAGCTGACTTGTGGCCCGTGCATGCGGGCCGCTGTGTAGGGGCCGTTCTGACCCTCACGACCCAGGAAGTGCACTCGGCCCCTGCAGCCAGCAGCGCTCACAGCCCCGCAACCACGTGTCTCCCCTAGTGAAGCCAGCGTCAGGGGAGGGCCCCTGTTCTAACTCGCACAGAGGTGTTCTGTGGGCCAGCCCCACGTGCTGGCAGTTGAGGCTGAGGCCCTCCTTCATACTTTACATACCTTGTACATATAATTCTCTGAACACTGAGTTCTTAAATTGAAAGATGTAAGTTATTCATCTTGTTGTCTGTTGACTTTCTGACTCACTGTCAAGAAGTCGAGCAGACATACACGGTCTTGGGAAGGAAAGACATAACAATTTTGTGCTTATTCCTTTTTAAATCTTTAATTTGAAGTTAAAATATTCTTTTTTAAAAAAGATTTTATTTATTTATTTGAGAGAGAGAGCACAAGCAGAGGGAGAGGCAAGCTCCCCGCGGAGCAGGGATCCCGATGCAGGGCTCGATCCCAGGACCCTGGGATCATGACCTGAGCCGAATGCAGACACTTAACTGACTGAGCCACCCAGGAGCCCTGAAGTTAAAATATTCTTTACTCAGGAAGTTCTGTCGTTTGAAAAATGGGTAGTAAAGCTCTTCTTTTCCTTCTATAATCTCTAAAAATAGTAGCTGTAGCTCAGAGGTGGGGAAGAGCTGATTTCCTTTGGTAAGTCCCCACGGTATGTTCCTGAGATACTCTGTGTTAGCATGGAGGTTGGACTTGTCTTTACTGCCATTGTGGTGGGAAGGAGAAGGTGGTCCTCACGCCGCTCCACTGTCACTGAGCCAGAGAGCCTTTTGGGGTCACATTTGTATTCCACCTTGGCTGCCTTTTCTCCCGATGCTGATTTTTAAAAACTGATACAATTAAAAGATATGCATATCTTAAACACTGTTTTTATTAAACCTAGCAATCATGTACTAAATGCCTAACGCTAACAATATGTAGGATATAATTATAAATAATCTGTGAAGAGGAAGCCTGTATAAGTCAAAGACTGGCCTCCGTTGTACTGAGGCTCCTTCTGCCAGACTGGAATGATGCTGGACATTGAGGTTCTGATCCCAACCACTGCTAGGCCCTGTCCAAGTGGTGATTCACTGGGAGAAACTGTGACAAAGTTAGGCGGTAGATAAGCATCTTCCTGGTGATATTTTAAGGATGTCCATTTGAGAAAGCAGAAGGAAAAACATAATTATTAAAAATGAGGCCACTCTCAATTTTAAATGGTTTGCTTAAATATTAGTCAACAAAGCAGCAAAAGTATCTGTGTACCAACCAATTTTAAAATGACAATCTTGCTGAACCTGGGAGACACGCTTGTAAATTTTCTACAGTTCTCTTTCAGATTTGTATGTCATGGATACTCACTCATAGGATCCAAGTAATTCTTTTAGAAGTAGTTCTCAGAGCTTTCAAAATTACCTGAGTCAAGACCAAGAGACCCAGGGCACAGTGAAACCTTGTGCTATCTGACCATTCAACGCTTGGTTAGATCAAGGCTTTTTTCTTTTGATTTTTAAAGCAATCCTGCATGTTCTCCTAGATGGCTTCATCATCTGCTTGTGCTAGAGAAATATGCATGGAGGGCTACTTCAGTCCATGTGTGATTCTCACATCTTGAGAAACCTATTTCTTGGGCAGAATGTTACCATTTGCTGGGCTGAATTTGGCATTTAGTAGCTCCCTTTGTAGTAAAGACGTTAATTTCTCATGCCTTTAACTTCTAACTCAGAAGGTGCTCGCTAGAGATAGGAAGGTCTTATAAAAGAATTCAGTGCAATCTAGTAGGGCAGGTAGCCTTGAGCTAGGGATCATGTGTGGATAAAACATCAAATATGTGTTTCGATGCTGAGACAGTTGTAATACCATCTATTTTAATGATTTCCTGCTTTCTTCACGGTTTCTGGTGCAGAGTTGTGACTCAGCCTTATTATTTGACAGGTACGTTTGATCTGACACTAAGTGATTTGGTTACCAGTGTCAGGGTTGACTTAAAAGTGCACATCAGTAACATGTGCTGTGAAAGTACAATTTTTACTCACCTCCCAGATCTGGGCTCAGGTCTCATTTCTTCTTTCCCGATTACTGCTATTTCAGAATCAGTATGTTTGTAGAGCAGCTGCTCCGGGACCCCTTGCACTGTCACTTAGAGCCCTCAGTCAGCTTCCTGCTGGCGACTCAGACACACCTGCACACAGGAGCTCAGGTCCTAGCTGCCGTGCCCTGCGTCAGTCCGAGCACATTCTTCTCACAGAATCCGGCTGGTCCTGCCGAGAAGCAGGACCGACCTCATGCTGCTTTCCAAGTAGGCCTAGGTGAAAAGATAGAATTCTTTATATTTTGCTTTTTCCCATGTATTTAAGGTTTTAACACTTTAAAGAAGCATAATTAACGAAAATACACATTTTGTGGTTTCTTTGAAGGGATCACATGTTCTCCTGGGAATACATGGATTTGGTCTTAATTTGCAGAGGGGCAAGATTAGACCCTTACCCGTCACTCTGTTTCTCCACAGTCAAAATGGCCAGTCTAAAAGCATCTGTGGTTTACATACCTCTAGAAATTTGTTACGTTCACATCTTTTAGATGAGAGAGGATTGCATCTGTGTCTTTTCCTTCAGAAGTCGCACCATCATACAACCACAGCAAGAAGTGTTCTCTTGATTTGCTCCGGAAAAAATGCGAAGAGAAGCTGTTGAATTCAAGCAGCTTGACTGTCTCGGCCCACTTTGTAAATACAAGTATTGAACTGAGAAATGTTTAAATTTAGATCTTTGCATTTTTGTGGTTTAGTTGTCATAAATTAACCAATCATATGTTGTAAGTACCCTAAGTGCAAAATTTCAAGCTCCTTGGATACCATTGATTTTTTTAAGTGAAATATATTTTATTACATTTATGCTAATTATATGCAGAACTACACATTTCTTCCAAAGATCCATTACCTGTCTCAGATGCAAATATATACAAAGTCACTTATTTACAAAGTGAAGTATTAAGTGTCTGTGATTATTAATTAACTAGAAACCAATTATACTATGGTTCTGTGTGTATTCAAACTGTAATGTACTTAGAAATTATTCTTGATTTGGTAAAGAATTTCCATTCTCTTTAGTAGAGCATTTTGGATCATGCTATCCTGTTATATTCCGTTCAGCTTTGTTTGACTGGTGTTTGTGTGTGTGTGTGTGTGTGTGTGTGTGCGCGCGTGCATGTGTGTTTCCTTTTTTTCCCTCCTTCTGTCTAAATTCTAGTTCATTAGGCAGTGTTATAATAGTTTTATTTTTTTTAAATAATATTTAAAATAACGAGATATTTAATCATCAAATTCTTAGCTCTCAATGATTAACTGATTTTGCTTTGTATCTATGTTAAATACCACATCAAACACATATTTGATAAAGTAAGATTTATCTGCTCGTTACATGTAAGGAAGGAATGACTTTAAAGGTTAGAATCTGTTTTGAATGTGATGAGGGTGGATTATAGGTTGGGAAGCCTACTTACAGACACAGCTCTCCCAGTGAGCCCTCAGTCAGCAATGTGTCTTGCTCTGTCTAGCTTATAGAAATGCTCTGTCAGCTGTCGTCAGGAACTTAAAGTCCTGAAAAAGAAACTCGGATGTGTATTATCACAAACACCACGTCGTTATGTGACTTGTCCTCAAGTCGTTTGTCAGCAGATCCTCTCAGTAACCAGCTAGCACTTACTGAGCGTAACTCGTTTCATCCTTACAAAAACCCTCTGAATGAGGCACTACTGTTCTGTTCATTTTACAGATAGAAAATGATACATAGAGAAGCTAAGTATTCTGCCCCAGATTGCAGAGCCCGCCAAGGCTGGAGCCAGGATTTGAGCCAGTGTGGCTCTAGAGTCTTAAGCAAATGCTGTACATGGTGACGGATGTAGGTCAGCAGGCTGCTTGTAGATGGTGGACTCTTTTCTCCTAGGCTCTGAAGACAGCCTGTGTGAACCTCACACCATGGTCAAGTACTGAGTTTACCTTGTTCACATTCATCACTCCCAAGTTTTAAAAAAAATCCAGCCTTGAGCCACTTTCACATCAAAAGGACATACATTCATGGTCTTGTGCAAATTTATAATGGCACCGAATTTGTCAGTGAAATGTTTCCCTAACATCACTTCTCTCTGAATTTTCTCTTTGTCCATTTGTAGCTTTTGTGTTAGTGTCGAAGTTACCTCTTAAACTAGTAATGAGTCTTGAGTTTGCATGCTACTGTCTTTTCATTGATGATTAGCACATTCATAGATTATCAATTGGTATCATCTACAAAATAATGTAAGTTGTATAGCAAATAATAGTTGACTGTGTACCAAATCCCTTTAGCTCTGTGTATTGCCTGATAATGAGCAACGTTGTAGTAGAGAGACCAAGATTATTTTGTTTTTATTTTGAAAGGCCTACAGTATGCAGCCTTTCTCCAGGACAGCAACCCCAAACAAGGTGAACTGATTTTGCACTATGTTATTTTACTTTTTAATTCTGCCTTTTTTTGTATTACATTTCCATCTTTTTTTTTTTTTAGGCTATCTTAGTTTATTCTTGCTAGAATTATTCATTAAGATCATACTGTCTTTACATTGCTTCTAGTCTTGGATTTTATGCTAGTAGGTTGGCATTTTTAAAACTTTCTGGAAGTATGGGAGTGTCATATCACATAATATGCTGTCGATCAGGCTCTGTCTAGAGTAGTTTGCTGACATCTGGTGAAATCCAGTGAAAATGCACACTTACCTTTTGGCACACATTGAGTATTTCAGAAGTACTATATCAACGGATTGTGTTTACTAAAAGACAAACTGTAGGCAACTCTGTCTGTAACAAACATGCTTATATCATTTATACCCATAACATTTCCTGGATTCAAAATCTAATAACTTTTGAACTTGACTTTTGCATGTTACATGTTCTGAGTAGCTACTGCTATCCCTAAAAGAATGAACAGCACATACATGCTGTTACGTTAACAGGTATCCACATGTTTCTCTACTTTTACTTGATTTGAGTTATACATTCATTCCTCCAGTTGTGAAAAACTAGGTCGAGGATTACGCACTCCGGTGAAGAGAGATCCACTTTCCTCTCTGTGTCATGGTGGGATGGGTCAGAAGGCAGGAAGCACTAGGGAGACCTGAGCTGGTGCCTTGTCTTGGTGATCCAGTTCCCATTTTGAGAATTACAGGAAGTTGAATTAATATAAAAAAATTCGAATGATGAAGGATGGCGGTTTCTTTTGTTCATAAAAAGTCAGATAAAAGCCATCGAAATCCTTTAAGATGTTTCTGAACAGCTATGAAGAAGATATTCTGAAAGACTTTGTTTCAAACTGGGAAAGAGTTCTTCTGTTAATTGAAAATAGACCAAAGTGTGTTGTCCTTACTGAAACCTAATTTATCAACAATTTGTGAGACAAAACTTGTAATAGCTTAAGTGCAGCTTCCCACCTGACCCTGTGAGACGGGCACCCCCAACGACCGTTGTCACAGCCAGGGCCCACATGCACGTGTTGTGTCCAGCTCGGTGGGCTACGTTTCTTCTATCATGCGCAAATTAGTGTCAAATGTCAGAGCAGTATCTTACGATTTTTTTAAGTAGTCTGACTGAAATCCCTCTACCAAAATAAGTTTGCAGCAAATAACCAGAAATGGTCATGCTTTTTATTACTTTGGTTGATGAAGGCCACTTTTTAAATAAAAAGCAAACCAAAAATTTACTTTTTTGCAGAATTTGGTAATGTACTCTAGCCATGACTCTGAATATAGGTAGGAAGACATGAACTTGGGAAACTTCTCTTTTGAAGCAGTGGGTGGTAGGCCCCTTGTGAGGTCAAGCAGTGATTGTGATAAGTATGGACCTTCGGTGCCCGAGGAGCCACTGCTTCCTACACAAGTCCCACGCTGAAGCCCGCGGGTTGGGGGAGTTACTCACCTGAGAGAAAACAAGAAAGCTGCCCAACCCCAGAAGCAGACTGTAGGCAGTGATTTATGAAAAGGAAAATGATGGCAGAGCTTAAGCCTGGAACTTCAGGGTCCGCATTGAAAGTGGCCTGGATTGCACTACGTGTAGGCTCAACCCTTGTTCATTTATTAACCACATCAACAGAGGAAGGTTGAGAGTTAATCCATCACTCTTAACACAGGTATTTTTTGATAAAAGCTAAGAGTGATATTTATGAAGAATGAACTAATGAATCAGTTCTAAATTAGGAAAACTGGTAACATCTTCCTGTTTCTAGTTAAATGGCGTTGGCTGTTCACACACAGCGTGTAACAGAAAATGTGCAAGAGTGCCCGCCCTTGCGCTCGTTCGTTCCCGGGGATAGTCCCAATAAGAAAAGAAGCCTACTTCCTTTTTTGTTTCTTTATGGTAATGTCCTTTGGAGAATGTGATTAAACCTTTAGTTTCACATTTTCAATTTATTTTTCCAAATTCAACAGACCCTGAAAATTTGACAACTGTCAGAACATGGACATTCTGATTAATGTTATTTTCAATAAAGCATCCAATACCATGGATGAGAAGATAAGAATAGTGAGCATCACCATTTACTACTATTCTCTCTGTTCCCACAGTGTGCTAAGTACTTACTGTATTTTGTTAAGATGCAGAGCAAAACAGAGGTTGGTTTATTTGAAATACTAAGCTATAGGCACTGGTTTGGGGTAATTCAGTTTATGGAAGAAACTATTCCATAGATTATATAAAAAATGAAAGATAATGTTAGAACTGGGATTGGCTCTGGACTTACTTCATTTGGGCTGGTTTTACTATCAGATCACCTTAAAATATTCTGAGTATTAATACTGTTTAGGGAAGAAACTCAAAATTTAAAGAAGCAAATTTCTAGGTATTTTTTCCCTCTTGTTTTAACACAGTAAATGTCTAAAATTGTTTTTAATGCCTAACTTCTGATAGACTTTAGTTTCAATTTTGTTCTTAGTTATTGCAGATATTGACAAAATGTCATACAAAATTATTTTGTATTTTTTGTAGGACTGGGAAACAGAAAATCATGACTGGTATTGTTTTGAATGCCATTTGCCTGGAGAGGTGTTGATATGTGACCTGTGTTTTCGTGTGTATCATTCCAAGTGTTTGTCTGATGAGTACAGGCTTAGAGACAGCAGTAGTCACTGGCAGTGCCCAGTATGCAGGGTGAGTACCTATGAGCTTTCATGTGCTGGTCAGAGGGTTGGAATTCACTGATAATAGCTGTGCAAGATACCCCAGGTGGGCGTGCCAGGTGAATGGATGACGGACTGGAGGGTGGGGGTTATCTGCCGAAATGATGGTGAATGAACACAGCACTGGTCAGTGCATACCCCCAGAACACCTGACATATTCAGGGTATGGACTGTAGAAAGTTCCAGTCACATAAAAATACACTTTCTTCCCTTATGTTACACTTGCCTCTGGATTGTGTGACTCCTGTCATGGCTAGCCTTTGGAAATCAAGGAATAGTCTCCCACACCAGGTTCGGTTCAATCTGTCCTCTCCACTCAGGAAACACAGCCAGCAAAAGGCACATTGTTGGAAACATTTTGTATCTACTTCCCATTTTATATCCATGTAATGTCGCCTTTATTTTTTGTCATATCATGGGTTAGTTTATTCCTTGCTTGTATTTTATTTGGAGGGTGGAGGGATGGGACCGTTGTATATGAAGCATTCTAATTACTTAAAGCAAAATGAAATAGTCTTGTAGGAAAAATAGGGACTTTCCACAATTATTTTCATTCCTGTTATTTCCCTAGTGAAAAGTATACCTGGCTGTGCTTGTTGGATGTAGAACGTGGTGTGTGTGCGTATAAGTGATGTGTGACACCTGTATAGTACGTCGCCGCATATGGCGTTGACAGTGATTAGTAAGGGGTTATTTTGTTGCAACCTCTATTGTTTTGTATTTGTAATTGCTATGATCCGTATTGGGAACCATGCCAGTTGCCCAGATTACTCAGGGGCTCAGTTTCTGAATATACTTTGTATTACTTGAGTTAAATATTCATTTATAATGTAAAAAAGTTGTATCTTAATAATTTTTCCCTTCTTCAGTATTGGTCCTAAATTTCCTGCCAGCATGATGAGCTTCTAGTATTATCTTAGTAACTTTGACTTTGTATTTTCTTAGTATACTTCATCTCACCAGCACCACTGTACATGCACAGTGTGTTACCCCGGTATACCTCATCTCACCAGCATTAGTGTTCAGGCTCAGTGTATTACCTCGGTATACTTCATCTCACCAGCACTTCTGTACATGCTCAGTGTGTTACCTCGGTATACTTTACCTCACCAGCACCACTGTACACACTCAGTGTGTTACCTCGATATACTTCACCTCATCAGCACCACTGTACACGCTCAGTGTGTTACCTCAGTATACGTCACCTGCCAGCACCACTGTACACGCTCAGTGTGTTACCTCGATATACTTGACCTCATCAGCACCACTGTACACGCTCAGTGTGTTACCTCAATATACATCACCTCACTAGCACCACTGTACACGCTCAGTGTGTTACCTCAGTATACGTCACCTCACCAGCACCACTGTACACGCTCAGTGTGTTACCTCAGTATGCTTTACCTCACCAGCA
>NW_027397480.1:25036-27457 GCF_003265705.2 Callorhinus ursinus | reverse complement strand
CCCGGAAATTAAAGCAGAACTTAAACAATTCGTGCAAAGGAATGAAAATGAAAACACAGCAGTTCCAAACCTATGGGATGCTGCAAAGGTGGTCTTAGGAGGGTAGTAAATGGCCATCCAAACCTCTCTCAAAAAATTAGAAAAATCCCAAATGCACAAGTTTACTTTAGACCTAAATGTCCTTGAGAAAGAACAAGAAATAAAGCCTAAACCAAGCAGGAAAAGAGAAATAATAAAGACTAGAACAGAAATCAATGAAATAGAAAATGGCTGAACAGTAGAGCAGATCAACAAAACTAGAAGCAAATTCTTTGAAAGAATTGATAAAATGAATAAAACTCTGGCCAACCTTATCCAAAAGACAATAGGAAGGGCCAAATTAATAAAATTAAGAATGAAATAGGAGAGATCACGACTACTACCAAGGAGATAGAAACAAGTACTAAAAATTATCAGCAACTCTATGCCAACAAATTAACCTACCTGGGAAAATGGATGTTTTCCTGGAAACTTATAAACTACCAAGAATGAAACAGGGAAAAAACAGACTATCTGAACAGACCAATAAGCAGCAAGGAAATTGAAGCAGTAATCAACCCCCCCCAAAAAAAGTTCCAAAGTCGTTCTATGAGGCCAGCATTACTCTGATCCCAAAACCAGACAAAGAACCCATCAAAAAGGAGATTTACTGAACAATATCCCTGATGAACATGGATGCCAAAATTCTCACCAAGATCCTAGCCAATAGGATCCAACAGTACACTTAAAGGATTGTCCACCACGACCAGGTGGGAATTATTCATGGGATGCAAATGTGGTTCAGCATTCAGAATTCAATGAACATGATAGAGTACATTAATAATGAAAAGACAAGAACCATATAATCCTCTCAGTTGATGCAGAATAAGCATTTGACAAAATACAGCATCGTTTCCTGAATAAAACTCTTCAAAATATAGGGATAGTGGTACATATCTCAATGTCTTAAAACCCCATCTATGCTCACAGTGAATAACAATCTCAATGGGGAAAAATTGAGAGCTTTTCTTTTAAGGCCAGGAACATGAAAGCGATGCCCACTCTCACCACAATTGTTTGATATAGTACTAAAAGTCCTAGCCTCAGCAATCAGACAAAATAAATAAATGTCATTTAAATTGGCAGAGAACAAGTCAAACTCTCTCTCTTCACAGATGACATGATAGTTTTGGTGGAAAATGCAAAAGATTGTAGCAGCAAATTGCTAAACCTTATAAAGCATTCGGCAATGTGGCAGGATATGAAGTCAATGCAGAAAAATCAGTTGCTTTCCTATAAACTAAAAATGTATCTGTAGAAAGGGAAATTAGGGAATCGATTCCATATACAATAGAACCAAAAAAAAATAAGATACCTTGAAATAAGGCTAACCATGAACGTAAAGTATCTATACTCTAGAAACCACAGAACACTTATAAAAGAAATTGAGGAAGACACAAAGATAGAAAAATATTCCATGCTCATGCATTTGATGAATTAACATTTTAAATCTCTATGCTGCACAGAGCCATCTATATATCCAATGCGATCCCTATCAAAATGCCATCAGCATTTTTCACAGACTTGGAACAAATAATCTTAAAATTTTTATGGAACCAGAAAAGACTGAAAATCGCCAGGAGAATGTTGAAACAGAAGACTAACCCTGGAGTCATCACATTGCTTGATTTCAACCTGTATTACAAAGCTGTCATCATCAAGACAGTGTGGTACTGGCACAAAAACAGACACATAGATCAATGGAACAGTTTAGAGAACCCAGAAAAGGACCCTCAACTCTATGGTCAACTCATCTTCGACAAAGCAGGAAAGAATGTCCAATGGAAAAAAGACAGTCCCTTCCATATTTGGTGCTGTGCAAATTGGACCCCCATGTGCTGAAGAATGAAACTGGACCATTCTCTCTCTTTTTTAATTTTTTATTGTTATGATAATCGCCATATATTACATCTTTAGTTTGTGATGTAGTGTTCCGTGATTCACTGTTTGTGCCTAACACCCAGTGTTCCACGCAGAACATACCCTCTTTAATACCCATCACCAGCCTAACCCATCCCCACAAACCCTCCCCTCTAGAACCCTCAGTTTGTTTTACAGAGTCCATCGCCTCACATGGTTCGTCTCCCCCTCCGACTTACACCCCTTCATTCTTCCCCTCCTGCTATCTTCTTCTTTTCTTTTTTCTTAACATATGTTGCATTAGTTGATTCAGGAGTACAGATCTGTGATTCAACAGTCTTGCACAATTCACAGCACTCACCATAGCACATACCCTACCCAAAGTCTACCACTCAGCCACCCCATCCCTCCCACCCCCCACCACTCAAGCAACACTCAGTTTGTTTCCTGAGTTTAAGAATTCCTCATATCACTGAGGTCATA
>NW_027397480.1:18770-24936 GCF_003265705.2 Callorhinus ursinus | reverse complement strand
CCCCACCACTCAAGCAACACTCAGTTTGTTTCCTGAGGTTAAGAATTCCTCATATCACTGAGGTCATATGATACATATCTTTCTGTGATTGACTCATTTCACTCAGCATAACACCCTGCAGTTCCATCCACGTTGTTGCAAATGGCAAGACCTCATTTCTTTTTAGGGCTACATAATATTCCATTGTGTATATATGCTAAATCTTCTTTATCCATTCATCCATCGATGGACATCTTGGCTCTTTCCACAGTTTGGCTATTGTGGACATTGCTGCTATAAACTTTGGGGTAGACATACCCCTTCGGATCGCTACATTTGTATTTTTGTGTTAAATACCCAGTAGTGCAATTGCTGGATCATATGGTAGCTCTATTTTCAACTGTTTGAGGAACCCCCATAGTGTTTTCCAGAGTGGCTGCACCAGCTTGCATTCCCACCAACAGTGTAGGAGGGTTCCCCTTTTTCCGAATCCCCGCCAACATCTGTCATTTCCTGACTTGTTAATTTTAGGCATTCTGACTGGTGTGAGGTGGTATCTCATTGAGGTTTTTATTTGGATTTCCCTGATGCCGAGCGATGTTGAGCACTTTTTCATGTGTCTGTTGGCCATTTGGATGTCTTCTTTGGAAATATATCTGTTCGTGTCTTCTGCCCATTTCTTGATTGGATTATTTGTTCTTTGAGTATTGAGTTTGATAAGTTCTTTATAGATTTTGGATACTAGCCCTTTATCTGATATGTCATTTGCAAATATTTTCTCCCATTCTGTCGTTTGTCTATTGGTTTTCTGTACTGTTTCTTTGCTGTGCAAAAGCTTTTTATCTTGATGAAATCCCAATAGTTCATTTTTGCCCTGGCTTCCCTTGCCTTCGGCGATGTTTCTAGGAAGTTGTTGCTGCGGCTGAGGTCGAAGAGGCTGCCTGTGTTCTCCCTGAGGAGTTTGATGGACTCCTGTTTCACGTTTAGGTCTGTCAACGATTTGGAGTCTATTTTTGTGTGTGGTGTAAGGAAATGGTCCAGTTTCATTCTTCGGCATGTGGCTGTCCAATTTTCCCAACACCATTTGTTGAAGAGACTGTCTTTTTTCCGTTGGACATTCTTTCCTGCTTGGTCAAAGATAAGTTGACCATAGAGTTGAGGGTCCATTTCTGGGCTCTCTATTCTGTTCTGTTGATCAATGTGTCTGTTTTTGTGCCAGTTCCATATTGTCTTGATGATGACAGCTTAGTAAAAGAGCTTGAAGTCCGGAATTGTGATGCCGCCAGCTTTGCTTTTCTTCTTCAATATTCCTCTGGCTATTCGGGGTCTTTTCTGGTTCCATACAAATTTTAGGATTATTTGTTCCATTTCTTTGAAAAAAGTGGATGGTATATTGATGGGGATTGCATTGAATGTGTAGATTGCTCTAGGTATCATTGACATCTTCACAATGTTTGTTCTTCCAATCCATGAGCATAAAAAGTTTTTCCATTTCTTTGTGTCTCCCTCAATTACTTTCATGAGTATTTTATACATTTCTGAGTAAAGATCCTTTCCTTCTTTGGTTAAATTTCTTCCTAGGTATCGTATGGTTTTGGGTGCAATTGTAAATGGGATTGACTCCTTGATTTGTCTCTCTTCTGTCTTGTTATTGGTGTGTAGGAATTCCACTGATTTCTGTGCATTGATTTTATATCCTGCTACTTTACTGAATTCCTGTATGAGTTCCAGAAGTTTTGGGGTGGAGTCTTTTGGGTTTTCCACATACCGTATCATATCATCTGCAAAGAGTGAGAGTTTGACTTCCTCTTTCCCGAATTGAATGCCATTGATTTCTTTTTGTTGTCTGATTGCTGTGGCTAGGACTTCTAATACTATGTTGAATAGCAGTGGTGATAGTGGACATGTCTGCCGCGTTCCTGACCTAAGGGGAAAAGCTCTCAGCTTTTCCACATTAAGAATGATATTAGCCGTAGGTTTTTCGTAGATGGCTTTTATGATATTGAGGCATGAACCCTCTATCCCTATACTCTGAAGTGTTTGGTCAAGAAAGGATGCTGTACTTTGTCAAATGCTTTTTCTGCATCTTTTTAGAGGATCATATGGTTCTTGTTCTTTGTTTTGTTAATGTATTGTATCACGTTGATTGATTTGCAGATGTTGAACCAACCTTGCAGCCCAGGAATAAATCCCACATGGACATTGTGAATAATCCTTTTAATGTACTGTTGGATCCTATTGGCTAGTATTTTGGTGAGAATTTTTGCATCCATGTTCCTCAAGGATATTGGTCGGTAATTCTCCTTTTTAATGGGGGTCTTTGTCTGGTTTGGGATCAAGGTAATGCTGGCCTCATAAAATGTGTTTGGAATTTTCCTTCCATTTCTATTTTTTGGAACAGATTCAGGAGAATAGTTATGATTTCTCATTTAAATGTCTGATAGAATTCCCCTGGGAAGTCATCTGGCCCTGGGCTTTTGTTTGTTGGGGATTTTGGATGACTGCTTCAATTTCCTTAGTGGTTATAGGTCTGTTCTGGTTTTCTATTTCTTCCTGGTTCAATTTTGGTAGTTGATACATCTCTAGGAATGCACCCATTTCTTTCAGTTTATCTAATTTGCTGGCATAGAGTTGCTCATAATATATTCTTATAATTGTTTGTATTTCTTTGGTATTAGTTGTGAACTCTCCTCTTTCATTCATGATTTTGTTGATTTGGGTCATTTCTCTTTTCTTTTTGATAAATCTGACCAGGGTTTTATCTGGTCATGTTAAGAATCATGTTAATTCTTTCAAAGAACCAGCTCCTAGTTTCCTTGATCTTTTCTACTGTTCTTTTGGTTTCTATTTCATTGGTTTCTGATCTGATCTTTATTATTTCTCTTCTCCTGCTGGGTTTAGGCTTTATTTCCTGTTCTTTCTCCAGTTCCTTTATGTGTAGGCTTAGGTTGTGTATTTGAGGCCTTTCTTGTTTCTTGAAAAAGGCTTGTATTGCCATATACATTCCTCTCAGGACTGTCTTTGCTGTATCCCAAAGATTTTGAACAGTTGTGTTTTCATTTTCATTGGTTTCCAGGATTTTTTTTAATTCTTCTTTAATTATCTGGTTGACCCATTCATTCTTTAGTAGGATGCTGTTTAGCCTCCATTTATTTGAGTACTTTCGACTTTCCTCTTGTGTTTGAGTTCTAGTTTCAAAGCATTGTGTTCTCACAATGTGCAGGGAATAATCCCAGTCTTTTGGTACCAGTTGAGAACTGATTCGTGACCTAGGATGTGCTCAAATCTGGAGAATGTTCCATGGGCATTAGAGAAGAATGTGTATTCTGTTGCTTTTGGTTTTAATGTTCTGAATATGTCTGTGAAGTCTATTTTGTCCACTGTGTAATTTAAAGTCTTTATTTCCTTGTTCATCTTTTGTTTAGATGATCTGTCCATTTCAGTCAGGGGGGTGTTAAATCTCCCACTGTCATTGTATTGTTGTCACGTGTTTCTTTGCTTTTGTTTTTAATTGCCTTTTAAAATTGGCTGCTCCCATTTTAGGGGCATAGATATCTACAATGGTTAGATCTTCTTGTTGGATAGGCCCTTTAATGGGATATAGTGTCCTTCTTCATCACTCATTACAGTCTTTGTTTTAAAATCTAATTTGTCTGATATAAGGTTTGCTCCCCCCAGCTTTCTTTTGGTGTCCATTAGCATGGTAAATTTTTTCCACCCCCTCACTTTCAATCTGGGAGTGTCTTTGGGTCTAAAATGAGTCTTTTGCAGACAGCATATGGATGGGTCTTGTTTTTTAATCCAATCTGATAGGCTGTGTCTTTTGATTGGGGCATTTAGCCCATTAACATTCAGGGTAACTATTGAAAAGTATGAATTTAGTGCCATTGTATTGCATGTCGGTGACTGTTATTGTATATTGTCTGTGTTCTTTTCTGATATATGCTGGTTTTAGGCTCTCTCTTTCCTTAGAGGACCCCTTTCAATAGTTCTTGGAGGGCTGGTTTTGTGTTAACAAATTCCTTTAGTTTTTGTTTTTCCTGGAAGCTTTTTATCTCTCCTTCTATTTTCAATGACAGCCTAGCTGGATATAGTATTCTTGGCTGCATATTTTTCTCGTTTAGTGCTCTGAAGATATCATGCCAGTCCTTTCTGGCCTGTCAGGTCCCTGTAGATAGGTCTGTTGCCAATATAATATTTCTACCAGTTTAGGTTACATATCTCTTCTCCCGAGCTGCTTTCAGGATTTTGTCTTTGTCTCTGCGACTCGTAAGATTTACTATTGGATGTCGGGTTGTTGACCTATTTTTATTGAATTTGATAGGGGTTCTCTGTGCCTCCTGGATTGTGATGCCTGTTTCCTTCCCCACATTAGGTAAGTTCTCTGCTATTATTTGCTCCAATATACCTCTGCCCCTCTCTCTCTTTTTTCTTCTTCTGGGATCCCAATTATTCTAATGCTGTTTCATCTTATTATATCACGTATCTCTCGAAATCTGCCCTCGTGTTCCTGTAGTTGTTTATCTCTCTTTTTCTCAGCCTCTTTATTTTCCATCATTTGTTCTTCTATATCGCTGATTCTCTCTTCTGCCTCATTTATCCTAGCAGTTAGTGCCCCCATTTTTGATTGCACCTCATTAATATCCGTTTTGATTTGTTAGATTTTAGTTCCTTTATTTCTCCAGAAAGGCTTTCTCTAATAACTTCCACGCTTTTTTCAAGCCCAGCTAGTATCTTTAAAGTCATGATTCTGAACTCTATGTCCGACATTTCACTAATGTCCTTATTGAGTAGGTCCCTGGCTGATGGTACTACCTCTTGTTCTTTTTGCTGTGGTGATTTTTTTTCGTCTTTTCATTCTGTCAAGAGGAGAATAGATGAATGAGGGAACAAAATTCTAACAGGTTAAAAACGACCCCAGCAAATATACTCTATACAAATCAGAAAAGACCTGAAACCAGGGGGAAAGAAAGGGAGAGAAAGAAAAAAGAAAGAGAGAAAAAAATAAAAAGATAAAAACAAAAACAGAACAAAACAAAAAAATACCAGCATATGATCAAGTATGATCAGGCTAGTGCATAGATCAAAATCACACAAGATTTTGGGCATATTTTGGTCTGTTAGAGAAAAATGCCTCCTAAAATTTTAAAGGAAGAAAGACTTATATATATACAAAATAAGGGTTGATAAATTGAAGGGATGGAAGAATAAAATAAGGATGAAAATTATAAAAGATTTTATAAAAGGAATTGATAAGATAAGAAGTTGTTTGAAAAAAGAAAGAATAAGATTAAAAAAAGAAAAGAAAAAAAAGGGACAGAATGTGATCAGGCAGGAGACTAGAACAAAGCCATACACTAGTGATTTAGGGTACATTTTGATCTGTTAGAAGGAACTGTATCTCAAAATTTTCAAGAGAGAACAAGTTATATATATATATATATGCCAAAAATAAAGTAACTACTATGAAGGGATAAAATATGACTCTAAAAATGAAAAATAAAAAATGTGTTTTTTTAAAGGGATTGATAAGATGTTGGTGGAAAAAGGGAAAAAGAAAATTAAAAAAAAACAGTTAAAAAAATTCACTTTGAAAAACTAATGAATCGTGTTAAAAAAAAAAAAAAAAGCCATGAATTCTATGTGCAGTATTCCCCTAGCGCTGGAGTTCTGTTCTCCTTGATCGGTAAACTTGGTCTTGGCTTGCTGGCTGTTCAGGCTGACCTTCTGGGGGAGGGGCCTGTTGCCGTGGTTCCCAGTTGTCTTTGCCAGAGGCTGAATTGCCCCGCCCTTGTCGGTCCGGGGTAGGCAAGCTGCTCCAATTTCCTCTCAGGAGGTTTTGTTCCCTGCAAGCACTCGGTACAGCTTTGGAGGACCAGGGCGAAAATGGTGGCCTCCCAATCTCCACCTGGAGGAGCTGAGAACTCGCGGCCCCGCTCCTCAATGCGCTCCCAGAGAAAAGCAGTCACTCGCGTCTCCCTGATCTCCGGGTACACTCCGTGCTCACCCGGCCTGTGACCGAGCGTTTCTATCTCTGGCACCAGACCCTGGGTGGAGTCTTCAAACCCAGCAGATCCCTGTGGTGCACACCCGCGCCGCTCCTCCCTGGGGAGGAAGGGGAGTGTCCCCAGCTCTGCTGCTTCTTGGGTACCTGCTGGAGGAGCAGTGGCCTGACTGGGCCGCGGAT
>NW_027397480.1:0-18670 GCF_003265705.2 Callorhinus ursinus | reverse complement strand
CGGCTCTATCACTTGCCAGAAGTGGCCGAGGGAGGCCCCCTCCCCCGTCGTCTATCCTCCCGAATATCGCCTCGGATTCACTTCTCATGTCCTAACTCCCAATAAGTGGTCACTTCTCTGTTCAGAGAGTTGTTGCTACTCTCTTCTTCGATCTCCTGTTGAGATCGTAGGTGTTCAGAATGGTTTCATCCCTATTCAACTGAATTCCTAAGACCAGACGAAATCCAGGTCTCCTATTCCTCTGCCATCTTGCTCCTCACCGAAACTGGACCATTCTCTTACACCAAATATAAGACAAACTCAAAATGGATGACAGACCCCAATGTGTGTGGAATCCATTAAAATCCTAGAGGAGACCATAGGCAGTAACCTCTTCGACAACTGCCACAGCAACTACCTCTCTATATCTCCACATATCTGTAGTAGGTCTCTACCTGTCAGGGCACCTCAGAATAGTTTCCTAAATCTCTCAGTCCCACCCTGGTTGCTGGAGCTCCAAGCTTCCCTAAGGGCCCCAGGACACTAAGGTGTGAGTGTCAAGCAGCAGTGAAGGAGGCAGGAGCGATCTGTCACTGGTCTGTGACTGGGTACGTGTTGGGCTCTGATGCCCTGTAAGCCTGAGGGGCAGAGAAGGTCAGATGTGGGACAGAGGCAGCACCCAGTCTGATGTCCTCCCAGACCCAGAGCTAATGTTTTACATTTGAAGAGGAAAGGCCAGGACAATTACCAGGCTCACAGTCTACCCTCCCCCTTGTCCCTTCCCTACTCCGGACTGTACCTGTCCCTTGCTCTTTTAGATTCCTTCCCCATCCCTGCCATCTCCTGCCTTCTGCTCAAACAACCACCTCCCAACAAAGTTGCCCCCATCTTACAGATGAAGGAATGGGGATTCAAGGGGTGAGCAGCTCTGTGGTGCCAGCCCTCCCAGGAGCCTGATATTTGTGGAACCCAGGGTATGATGTGCAGGGTCTGAGCAGCTATGCACAGGAGATTCTAAGTGTCGGGATCACATAAGCGACTCACATCCCCTTATATTTAAGTGACCTAGACTCCACCAGCCTCCAGACTGCTGAGAGCAGCACCCTCAAACCAGATTAGACAACATACATCACAGAGAGGCAAGACTCACACTTACCAAGCCCCTGAAGGTCACTTCTCATCCCAAGAAGCTTCCTCACGGTTCCATCTGTTTATGCCCAGGTCCTATGAGCACACTGCCTTGTATTTCTCTGATTGACTTACCTCACTTAGTATAATACACTCTATTTTCTTCCACATCATTGCAAATGGTAAGGTTTCATCTTTTCTGGTGGCTGAGTAATAATCTATTTTACACATACACCACATCTTCTTCATTCATCTGTCAATGGACATCCGGACTCATTCTGTATTTGGCTACTGTAGACATTGTTGCTATGAACATTGGGGAGAGGTGCCCCTTTGCATAACTATGTTTGTATCCTTTGGATAAATACCCGGTAGTACAACTGCTGGGGCAAAGATAACTCCAATTTTAACTATTTGAGTATCCTCCATTCTGTTTTCCAGAATGGCTGCCCCAGTTTGCATTCCCACCAACAATGTAAAAGGGTTGCCCTTGCTCTGCATCCTGACCAACTTCTCTTCTTTCCTGTATTGTTCATTTTAGCCCTTCTGACTGGTGTGAAATGTCACCTCATTGTGCTTTTGATTTGCATTTCCCGGATGCTAAGTGATGTTGAGTATTTTTTCATGTGTCTCTTGACCACTTATATGTCTTATTTGGAGAAATGTCTGCCCATGGCTTCTCCCCTTTTCTTGACAGGATTATTTTCTTATTGGATGTAGAGTTTGAGAAATTATTTTTAGATTTTGGATACTAGCCATTTATCTGATAAGCCATTTCTAAATATCTTCTCTCATTCCATAGTTGCCTTTAGTCCTAGAAATGTATGAACTACCAAAATTGAAACAGGAAGAAATGGAAAACCTGAAAAGATGCTTAACGAACAAAGAAATTGAAGGAGTAATTAAAATCTCCCAACAAACCAGAATCCAGGACTAGTTTGCCTCTCAGGAGAATCCTATCAAACATTTAAAAAAAATAATATATATTGTACTAAGCTTTTTCAAAAAATAGAAACATAAGGAAAACTTACAAACTCATTCTATGAGGCCACCAATATCTTGAACCAAAAACCAAAGACACACTCAAAAGGAGAATTAAAGACTAATATCCCTGATGAACATGGATCCCAAAATTATCACCATGATACTAGCTAATAAGATCCAACATTATATTAAAAGGATTATTCACAACAACCAAGTACAAATTACTCCAGTGCTGCAATTGTGGTTCAAAATACACAGATCAATCAATGTGATACACTACATTAATATAAGAAAGGACAAGAACCACATAATCTTTTAAATAGATGCAAAAAAATATTTGACAAAATGCAGTATACTTTCTTGATTAAAACTCTCTGCAGTGCAGGTCTGGAGGGAACATTCCTCAGTATCATAAAAACCATATAAAAAAACACACAGAGAATATTATCCTCAATGGGGGAAAATGAAAGCATTTCCCGTAAGGGCAGGAACATGCCAGGGGTGTCCAGTCTCACCACAGTAAATCAACATAATGCTAGAAGTTCCACCTTAAAAATCAAGCAACAAAAAGCAATAAAAGGCATCTAAACTGGCAAAGAAGAAGTCAAACTTTCACTCTTCACAGTGACATGGTCCTCTATATTGAAAACCCAAAATATCCCACCCCAAAATTGCTAGAAATCATGTAGGAATTCAACAAAGTAGCAGGATATAAATCAAAGCACAGAAGACAGTTGCATTTCTCTACACTAACAAGACAGAAGAAAGAGAAATCAAGGAATCGATCTTATTTAGAATTGCACCTAAACCCGTAAGATACCCAGGAATAAACCTAACCACAGCGATAAAAGATCTGAACTCTAAAAACTACAGAATACATATAACTGAAACTGAAAAGACAGAAAGAAATGGAGAAATATCCCATGCTTATGGATTGGAAGAACAAATATTTTTAAAATGTCTATGCTACTTGGGGGGGGGCGGGATGGCAGAGAAGTAGGGGACCCTATTTCACCTAGTCCCCTGAATTTAAAGTCTTTACATCCTTGTTGATCCTTGGATTAGATGATCTGTCCAT
The DNA here is from genome assembly GCF_003265705.2 of Callorhinus ursinus. Classification (NCBI taxonomy): domain Eukaryota; kingdom Metazoa; phylum Chordata; class Mammalia; order Carnivora; family Otariidae; genus Callorhinus; species Callorhinus ursinus. The sequence goes on along the minus strand of NW_027397480.1, from coordinate 15,501 downwards.
TTCAGTGAGGTTGGTGTTGAATTTCCCAGCTCTTATTGTTTGTTGTCAATGTGTTTCTTTGCTTTCATTATTAATTGCCTTATGTAATTGACTGCTCCCATGTTAGGGATATAGCTATTGACAATTGTAAGATCTTCTTGTTGGAGAGACACTTTAAGAATGATATAGTGTCCTTCCTCATCACTTATTGCAGTCTTTGGTGAAAATCTAATTTGTCTTATATAAGGATTGCCACCCCAGCTTTTTTTGGTGTCAGTTAGCACGGTAAATGTTTTTCTACCCCCTCACATTCAATCAGGTGGTGTTTTTGGGTCAAAAATGAGTCACTTGTAGACAGCATATGCATGGGTCTTGTTTTTTTAATCCAATCTGTTAGCCTGTGTCTTTTGATTGGGGCATTTAGCCCATTTACATTCAGGGTAACTATTGAAAAATATGAATTTAGCGCCATTGTATTGCTTCTAAGCTGACTGTTACTGTATATTGTCTGTGTTCCTTTCTGGCCAATGCTGCTTTTATGCCTCTCTTTGGTTAGAGGACCCTTTCAATATTTCTTGTAGGGCGGGTATCGTGTTACCAATTCCTTTAGTTTTGGTTTGTTGTGGAAGCTTTTTTTTATTGTTATTTTAATAACCATACATTACATCAATAGTTTTGGATGTAGTGTTCCATGATTCATTGTTTGTGCATAACACCCAGTGCTCCATGCAGAACGTGCCCTCCTTAATACCCATCACCAGGCTACCCATCCCCCAACCCCCCCTCCCCTCCAGAACCCTCAGTTTGTTTTTCAGAGTCCATCATCTTTCATGCTTGGTCTCCCCCTCCGATTTCCCCCCTTTCATTCTTCCCCTCCTGTTATCTTCTTCTTTTTTTTCTTACCATATATTGCATTATTTGTTTCAAAAGTACAGATCTGTGATTCAACAGTCTTGCACAATTCACAGCACTAACCATAGCACATACCCTACCCAATGTCTATCACCCAGCCACCCCATCCCTCCCACCCCCCACCACTCAAGCAACCCTTAGTTTGTTTCCTTATATTAAGAATTCCTCATATCAGTGAGGTCATATGATACATGTCTTTCTCTGATTGACTTATTTCACTCAGCATAACACACTCCAGTTCCATCCACATCATTGCAAATGGCAAGATCTCATTCCTGTTGATAGCTGCATAATATTCCATTGTGTATATATACCACTTCTTTTTTTTAAGATTTTATTTATTTATTTGACAGAGAAAGACAATGAGAGAGGAAACACGAGCAGGGGGAGTAGGAGAGGGAGAAGCAGGCTTCCCACAGAGCAGGGAGCCCGATGCAGGGCTCGATCCCAGGACCCTGGGATCATGGCCTGAGCTGAAGGCAGACGCTTAAGAACTGAGCCACCCAGGCGCCCCTTATTTTTTTAAAGATTTTATTTATTATTTGTGTTTTTTTTAAAGATTTTATTTATACACATCTTCTTTATCCATTCATCTGTTGATGGACATCTTGGCTCTTTCCACAGTTTGGCTCTTGTTGTCCTGGAAGCTTTTTATCTCTCCTTCTATGTTCAATGACAGCCTAGCTGGATATAGTATTCTTCGTTGCATATTTTTCTTGTTTAGTGCCCTGAATATATCATTCCAGTACTTTCTGGACTGCCAGGTCTCTATAGATAGGTCTGTTGCCAATCTAATGTTTCTACCATTGTATTATACAGATCTCTTCTCCTGAGCTGCTTTCAGGAATATCTCTGTCTCTGAGACTCATAAGTTTTACTATTAGATGTCGGGGTGGTGACCTATTTTTATTGATTTTGAGAGGGGTTCTCTGTGCCTCCTGGAATTGGTGCCTGTTTGCTTCTGCAAATTAGGGAAGTTCTCTGCTATAATTTGCTCCACTATATCTTCTGCACCTCTCTCTCTTTCTTCTTCTTCTGGGATTCCAATTATTCTAATGTTGTTTTGTCTTATGGTATCGTTTTTCTCTCGAATTCTGCCCTCGTGATCCAGTAGTTGTTTATCTCTCTTTTTCTCAGAGACTTTATATTACAACATTTGGTCTTCTATATCACTGATTCTCTCTTTTGCCTCATTTATCCTAGCAGTTAGTGCCCCCATTTTTGATTGCACCTCATTCATAGCCTTTTTGTTTGACTTGGTTAAATTTTAGTTCTTTTATTTCTCCAGAAAGGATAAATTCCATGCTTTTTTCAGATCCAGATAGTATTCTTAAATTCCTGTTTCTGAACTCTAGGTCCAATACTGTACTAATGTTCATATTGAGTAGGTCCCTGGGAGTTGGTACTACCTCTGCTTCTTTTTGTTTAGGTGTTTTTTTCCGTCTTGTCATTTTGTCCAGAGGAGAATAGATGAATGAGAGAACAAAATGCTAACAGGGTAACAACGTCCTCAGAAAATATACTCTAAACAAATTAGAAAAGACCTGAAACCAGGGGGAAAGAAAGGGAAATAAAAAAAAAAGAAAAAGAAACAAAAAAAGAAAAAGATAAAAACAGAATATGATCAAATATGGTTGGTCAAGCTGCTGTAAAGATCATTACCACACACTAGATTTTAGCTGTATTTTGGTCTCTTAGAAGAAAGTCCCCCAAAAATTTTAAAGAAAGAAAAACCTATATATGTAAAAATGAGGTTTGGTATGATGAAGGGATGGAATATATAAAGATGATAATTATAAAAAATTTTATAAAATGAATTGATGAGATAAGAAGTTGTTTGAGAAAAGAAAGAAGAGGATTTAAAAAAAAAGAAAGGAAAATAAAAGGGAGAGAATGTGATCAGGCAGGAGACTAAAACAAAGCCATACACTAGATATTTAAGGTATAATTTGACGTTAGAAGAAACTGTATCTCAAAATTTTCAAGAGAGAACAAGCCAAAAATAAAGGTAACTAGTATGAAGGGACAGAATATGACTCTAAAAATTAAAAATAATAATGTTTCTTAAAAAAGGGATTGATAAGATATTGGATGAAAAACGAAAAAAAAAGACAGTTAAAAAGAATTAACTTTGAAAGACTAAAGAATCATGGTAAAAAATCCATGAATTCTATGTGCAGTATTCCCCTAGGGCTGGAGTTCTGCTGTTCTCATTGATCAGTAAACTTGGTCTTGGCTGGCTGTTCTTGCTGATCTTCTGGGGCAGGGACCTATTGCCGTGGTTACCAAATGTCTTTGCCGGAGGCTGAATTGCCCTGCCCTTACTGGTCCAAGCCTAATAATCTGCTCCGCTTTGCTCTCAGGAGCTTTTGTTCCCTGCAGCCTCTCCATAAAGCTTTGGAGGATGAGAGTGAAAATGGCGGCCACCTAATCTCTGCCACGGAGGAGCCGAGAACTCGGGAGCCCCACTCCTCAGTGCGCCCCCAGAGGAAAGTAGTATTCACTCCTGCCTCCCTGGTCTCTGGCTGCACCCTGTACTCACCCGGCCTGTGACCGAGCGTTTCTTTCTCTGCCACCCAACTCGGTGTGGAATCTCCACAATGTCCTACCTTCCAGAAAGTGGTCGCTTTTCTGATCAAAGAGTTGTTGCTATTCTTTTCTTCGATCTCCTGTTGAGTTTGTAGATGTTCAGAATGGTCTGATCCCTCTCCAGCGGAATTCCTGGGACCAGACGAAATCCAGGTCTCCTACTCCTCCGCCATCTTGCTTTCCACCTCCCCACCCCCACTGACAACTCTTACACTCAGAAAGAGAGGAAATTGAAGTTGCCAATGAGAGTTAAACTTTTCTTCTGGCCACAAAAGGGAGAGAGTCAAATCCAAATGCTGGTGTTGTTGATTAGGAACTTCTAGATGCAAAGCTGTCGCCATGGCCCATAAAAGATGTGCCAGTAGAGGAACCAGTCGGATGTGAGGCTGGGAAGAAAGAGTTCAAAGCCTCTGAGTCAGAGGAGGTGGTTTGCCACACACACTCATGTACAAACCGACAAGCAACTAATAGTGTCGACCAAACAACCCCACATACATGGCGATGGCCAAGTCCACAATTTCCCTCTCACGTGCCGCCCATCTAAGCTGACTGATTTCAGTGTCCTGCCTGGCTCCACACCCATAGCTTCACAAGATGCCTGGGAGCTGCCCTGATGTCATAAGAATTGGGTTCCCCAGATGTGGAGGGCATCTAGACACAAAAATATGTAGCTAAACAGTCCTGATTGGTGGGGCGAAGGTTGAAAATACCAGGGCACGTACGAAATCAATATAAAAAAAGTAATACCAAAAAAAATATATAAAAATGAAGGGGAAAAACGAAAACATTCAAATGAAAAATGATGAAAGTTCCAATACATAAAAAATAAATGTAAACAAAGAAAAGAAAGATAGAAAACAACGTAATGCAAGACAAGGGAACTTAATTAGGAGGCTCGTCGTGGGTTGACAAAGGTGGTTGGAGTTACACACATACATGCCAGAATCTGAAGTGATTATCGAAGTGCCTTTACGTGGTCCGGTCCTACACAGAGTCCCAGAACCTCAACACAATGATTGGATGTCAAGGCTGTAATCTCGGAGAAAAGCCAGTGAGATTGGGAAAGGCACATTGCAACCAGAGGAGGGGGGGGCATGTCCACTTGCCCAGGGCAAATACTTGGCTCAGGTGGTCCCGATGTCCTCCTGAAGACCTCTTCCGCCAAAGGTCTGAACCACTAAAGGCAGGGCTACCACAGGAAGCTGTCAAAATGATGGGGGTGGGACTTCAAGGGGTGGGCCATCCCAGGCATAGGTAAGTCCCATGATCCGGGTCCTACCCAGTCGGCCGGCCAGTGCTCTGGAACCCAAGTGACTCCATCAGCATGGCTCCCACCAGCACATCAAAGAGTAAGTTTCCATCCAATTTCCTGCTCCCTGTTTGCATTTTCCAAGGCCCTGATAATTTTACAGGGTTCGGGAAATAAAAGAGACCACATCGATTGCCAGCATACATGCTGGAGGGATTGTGATCCAGGGAGGATTGGGGGAATGGATAGAGTGAGGCTTGCATATGGCTGCCGTCAGAATGAAAACTGCAGTTGGTGCCCGGGATTCCCAACAAGACTCCCTCTTTTGCAAATAGGCAAGCTACATCTCAGGTGGCAGATAACAGGAAAATATTCAGCACCTATTTCAGGTGTCATTTACAAAAAGAGAAGTTTCACCTCACTGAGTAGCACTTAGGATATTTTGTTGGAGTTCACCTTGGTGGTTTTTAGGAGCAGTGGGTTCCTCTTTGTTTCTCCTAAGGTCCTTTCACCTCTTCATCCCAACCACAGGGTTCCTCAGTTCATTGCCATGCCATCACATGGTTTGATAGCATTTGGTATTTCCCTAGATGCATGCCTATCACTCATTCACATAGGCAGATGGTGGACTGCCTGTCCTATCGAGCAGCCCCTTAGTTGGATCCATGAATGGCAAAGGCACAGGAAGCCCCAGCCTTGGAAGGTGTACACAGGGCAGAAAGTGAAGAGCTGAGACCGAACCACCGCATTGCATTCCTATGAAAGCCTTCCTAATATGGTTGTCATTTTCCAGCAACAGTCTCCCTCCCATGCGGATCCCGAAGGAGGAGGCTTGTTTTGAAGCCGACGCAGCAAGGGGCTCTGCACGCATTGTTCCAACAGAACCCGTATCCAGGCATCGCCACCAGAGAACGACTGGCCCGAGAGCTAGATATTCCAGAATCCATGATCCAGGTAGGTTTGATTTTCACTTGCATTTTCCCTGGGGGACAAGTCGTGGACAAAATCAGGCCAAGCCACTGCATGTCAATCTACATGCTCAGCTGGGAAGCTCAGAAGCTTTGGCTCCTGTATGTGCATCTCTTTTAAGCCCCTGTCCTTTGAAGTCATTCTAAATCATTCACTCGTGGAACCCAGGTACTATTGGAGGGCCAGGCCTGGGATATTCCAACAGGTCAACACATCTTCACTGACTTTCCCTAGAGATCATTTTTCCTGAGTTATCTCATGGTCCACACAAAACACTCTGAGACCTTATGTATGAGAAAAAAAAAGCATATATAGATAGATAAATAGATAGATGATAGATAGATAGATAGATAGAGAGATAGATAGATAGACAGATAGATAGATAGACAGATAGATAGATAGATCATGTCCACCAGTGTTGCCTGACCATCGGTTCTTCTTTTGCAATTTAGGTGTGGTTCCAGAACCAGCGCACGAGACAGCTAAGGCAGAGCCGATTGGGGTCTGCCAAATCCCAAGGGCAAGGGCCAGCACATGGACAGGAACAGCCTCCATCGTGGACTCAAGGTGACTCCCCATCATACCAAATGGCTCTCTTCTTGAGCTTCTCCTTGACACAGGAATGGGTATGCATGGGCTTCCATGTGTTTGCCAAGACGGCTTAGCAGAGGAAACCATGACCACTTGTTCCAGCCCCCTTTCTGTTCACAGAGGTGGACACTGTGCATGCACCACCTGTTGGGCGGGTGCATTGTTTCTGGGCAAGAAAGGCTTTGAATCTTCTTGTCCTGAAAATGTAGGAAGGACAGAGTCCTCTTCTGGGGTCACCTCAGACTTAGATTCAAGCACTGGCTTGTGTGCATGGGTCCACGGTGAACTCAAGACTCAGGGATGGAGAGGACATTGAGAAAATGGAGAAGCATGTGAGAACAGACACACACACACACACACACACACACACACACACACACACACACGTATGCAGACGGACACCAATATCTCTTTCTACACTGGATGTGCCAGTGGTTTCAAACCCTCCTTTCTAACTCTATTCTCTTTTTAGAACATTTCACAAAGGATGGCAGGAGAAAACGGACATCCATTTCTCCATCCCAAACCAGTATCCTCCTTCAAGCCTTTGAGAAGAACCGCTTTCCAAGCATTGCTACCAGGGAACACCTGGCCAGCCTCACAGGTCTTCCGGAATCCCGCATTCAGGTACATATTCAGAGTGTGGCACATGAGTTTTTCAACGTGGAAGGGATACTGGTGGGGAATCGTGGGCTCCTTGGACCTATCCACAGGATCAAATGCCCAGACAATGGGGGGAAAGCCTTGAACTTGCAAGTGAGACACCGCCCAAGGAAGAATTTCCAAACCAAAAGGTGTGTGTGTGTGGCGGGGGGGAGTTGGCAGCGTACATGCGTATAGAAATGGTGAGCAGACAAAAGAGGGGAAATAGAAATATTGGCACCTATCTAGAGATCACACAAACTGTCAGCTCTTGAGCAGCTAGTAGCACTCTCCATGTGACCCTCAGAATTTCCTGAGTGTGAGTGGGGTTGCTGTCCTGTGTGTGGCAACCTGTTTGTCAGGGTCTTGGTCCTCAGGACCAGAGGGCAGGAATGGATTCTACCCGCAAACCACACCTTCTCTGGATAACCTAATCATCCAGGATAATTGTCTCAAGGATTATTGGCAGGTGGGTGAGAGGTCCCATGTGCCCTGGTTGAGAAAGCTCTGCAGAGAGTGGTTCCTGGTATAGGAGTTGAGAAATGTCCTTATGGTATATGGAGGCTGACTCTCTGGAAGCCTCTTCTTTGGGACAAGAGCCAGTGACCCTGCTTCAAGCGAGCCTTCCTGGGCTTGTACTCTGAGAAGTCGTATCCCTGGACACAGGGGAAGCTCAACATGCTCAATCCTGAAAACTCTTCTTTCCATGTAACAAAAGGAGGAGAGGGAGAACCAAATCTGAATGCGAGTGTTGTTGATGTGGATTCCTGCCTACCCATGCCTTCCTCTAGACCCATAAGAGATGTGCTTGTAAACTTACCTATCATGTGGATCCGAGGCCAGTAGGCATCAGTTGAAGGCCTACAAGTCAGAGTTGGTGGTTTGCCATTCGGGTTACACCCAATCAGACACCAGAGAAGGGAAAAGTGTTAAGAGACGTCCTGAGGCATTCCGGAGGACTTGGAGTAGCCTGGGGAAGGAGGGGCAGGTGGTCAGCTATGTCTTTGTCCCAGGGCTCCTGAAATGGCTGGTCAGAAAGTTGCAATTGGTAATCAAAGAGATGGCAAGTTAGGGACTGAACAGCAGGCAGAGCAGAGCTGAGCGCCTGCCATTCAAGCCTATCAAGGGGGGATGGACTCCAGGCCAGGTGTCCAGTTTCCCTGGGTGTTCACCTAGTTTCCAAGGGCCAGGTGAAAGGTATGGACAGAGCTCCCCTGAGATTCAGAACAAGAGTCCTGGCCTTCTCCACGAGAGATCCCACGTGGACATAGGGGGGAAAAAGTGCTGACATCTATCCCTTCTTCTCATGTCCACGACATGTCTTCTCTGTCCCAGGTCTGGTTCCAGAACAGAAGAGCTCGGCACTCAGGGCAGAGCAGAAGTGGCCCCATGAAGGACATGGAAGCACACCCCAAACCCAGTCCTTATGTGACAGTCCCAGTGGAACCAGGCCTTCTGGCCAGTGTCCCTGTAAGCTCTCCCCAACTGGCTCTGTCCAATACTCTGGGAAGCATGCAGGGCTTTCCTGCAGGGACAACTCCCGTTCCCTGCATGGGCTTTGACCCTCCAGTTTTCTGTGGGGGCCCTGGGAGCCAGGCCCTGGGGGCCATGATGGTCCCGCCCACCCAAGGTGGGCAAGGAGGAGACAACTTTCCTGCTGCTAAAGGCCTGAGGAGCTGTTCATTGACCGGACCGACTCTGGGAGGGTGTCTCTTCATTCGACACACACTTCTTTGTCCCCCATCCCAAGGGGAACACCAGCAGCAACATGAGCGCACTGGCATGACACCCCTGCCCTTCTAAGACTACCCTCAGCCTCTAGCTGACAATCCTTGCCAAGGGTTGAAGGAGGCAGGGCACGCCGGGAGAAACTCCACTACACAGTGCACGGGCGAGGGGTCCCAGCTTGTCATCGGCACAGGACAGGCTCAGGATGGGGCAGTTCTGCAGCCTGCACATGCTGAGATGCCTGGCTGGCAGCAGCAGGCACTTCCTACCGCAGGGCTGTCTGCTACTCTCAACCCAGAGCACCAAACCTCTGCAGAAGCCTCAAGTTTTTTAGAGGAACTTTTCACAGCCACAGAGATGGAAGAAGACACACACCCTTTTCTGAGTGGGTGTTTGCCGCAAGAGGACCCTCTAGGACCCCTGGAAACACCCCTCAGTGAGGAGGAGTTTCACGCCCTCCTGGCTATGCTGCATGACTCCACATGGCCTCAGGCCTAGGCACAGGGAGGCCTCTTCCTCCCCACCCAACACTCATTCAGATGTCCTTTCCTGAGATGCAGTCCTAGTGGGTCAGCAAGGAGGAGAAACAGGCAGCATTGTGCATGATCCGGAGGAAGACCAATGCACAAAGCAGAATCCATGGCTTGGAAAGACAGAGGAAGGATATCCTTTCTGCCCTGTGCGCAGGCCTCCATTGCCTTCCCAATGAGCACCAGGCTCCGCAAAGCCTCTGAATGCACCGTGGGCACTGGGCTATGGGCACCCTCCCAGACACCTAATTGATCAAAATCACTGTCATGACACGCAGGTGACCTCTTCCCTGCCATCACCCGTTCCTCTGTGGCCTGGGAAACCCTGGGCCTGGCAGCCAAACCAAGAAAGGAGGAGAGTTTGAAGAAGGACACCTCCACATGCCTTTTCATTCTGCCCAGTCAGATCGTCCCATCTCCAGGAGCTGAATGGGTAGACCAAGACAGGACACTACACATCTTGATCGTGAGAGCCCAGGGTCATAAATCCATCCTGGCTGGGATAGGCTGGGAACCAGCAAAACAGGAAATGACTGCAGTCTCCCATCGCTGAGTGATTCTATCCCAGCCAACCTCTGGAATGCCCTGCAGGCTTTGCCTGGCATCTTTGCCCCGGGGAAGCCTTTCCAAAGAACACAAAATGGCAGTACGAAGGGCCACAGCCACTCTCAGCAGGCATTCCAGGAAGGGTACGACTGTGTCTCATTCTTCAACCTTAGCATTTGTTTTCTCTTTTGTTGGTATGTATCGGCATGCCTCTCTACCCACAGTGTGCCTTCCCTTCTCAGGAAGAAAGATGTTCCCAGTCAGCCTCTTGGTGGCCTTCTGTCAGCAGGGTAACCTCTCTCCACTGCAAGGGCTAACTTGGAGGAAATCCATACTGGAATTGCAAGCATAAGGGGACAATCCATTGGTCAAATAAATCTATTTTTGCCTCTGCAATGTGATCTCTTGGTTGTGATTTGTTCCATTTCCCTCCTCTCCTCTCATGCCTGCCAATCTTCAGAGATGTGAGATGCTTCCTGGCCCTGGGACCGGCTGTGGAAGCCACTGGTATGCCCAAGTCCAGTTCACAGCTTTGAGCCCAGAGAACCTCATGGGGCAGCACTTACACTACCTGGCGGTCATCAAGCTTCGCCTGGTTGACCGTGCCTGATGGTCAAGCATTCCTCCAAGGGATGTAGGTTGAACCCAAGTGGCACACAGTCCATGCCCATTGTATTTGACCCCACTGTTCTCAGCAGTGGCCAACTTCATACCTAAGGCTCATCCTACTGTGCTGGCAATGAATCTTCCTTCCTTTCCTGCTCTTTGCCTCCGCCACCTCTCCTTGTCTCTATTTCTTCAGACCTCTGTCTCTCTGTGTCTATCTCTCCCATTTTATCTCACTTTCTGTCACTACTGGACACACACAGATATCCACACTCTCAGCGCATCATGCTTATGCAACTCAGAGTACGGGCACTGATCATCCAGAAAGGATCGTGGGTCAAAACATTTGGAAGAATAAGGTGGGAATTGGCACGTTTTTTCCCTTGGGGTTTTATTCTGTCCCTACCTATTTGCCACATGCCCTTGGAAAGGAGAGATTGTGAATTTGGTCATTTGAGGCCCCACCCCCTCCATGTCCAACACATCTGTGTTTCAATGGGGAAGGAACCAGAGAATTCCTATCTTGGTCGCTTCTATCCAAATAGATCTCCATCTCTATCCACATTCACATATGCACTAATATATCTGTATCTCCATGTCTCCATGCATCCAGACCCATGGTGTATCGTGTTTATCTCTCCATAGATATAGGTTGTGCTAGAAGGCTTCCACATCTCTCTTGCCCTAGTGTATCATTGTTCCAGTTCGATCTATGGACACATCAACCTGTAGCTTCGGTAAACAGACTGGAAGTGTCTGTCTCTCTCCCTGAACAGAGAGGGATAGAATGTCTGAAAGGCGCTTGGCAGAGCTGTCCTTGGGACAGACTGGGCTTTCATTCTGTCTAGAGAAGACACGTGGAAGGACGGCTCACTTGCAGTGGTGGGAATACTGCGGTCTGATCTGAGAGTGTCTGGGAGGTCTCTGGAGGGGGATGGCACTGCTGCACATAGGAAATGGAGGGAAGAAAAGACCTGTAGCCACACTGGGATCCAGGGCCAGCCAGGCCAGAGTAGTCTCAAGTCTGGACTTAAGCCCTGGAGCCTGTCCTGTCAACAGGTGGCCTGTTCCGTCCATAACGGTGAGCTTTCAGGGCCTTGGTATGTGTGCAAAACGGAGCCACTACTCTGGGAAATCACCTGCCAGAGAAGGTATCCACGTGGAAGCTGGCAGGAGTCCACCAGCTAGCAGGCTGTTACTTATGGCCTTGGAGGCCGTGGCCCCAGGGGCTCTCATCTGCAAGGATACCCTCCACAACTGTGCCTCCCTTGGGATCCCTCAAACTGATCCTCTTGCTCTTGGGGCATCCTGGCCTGGGAATGAGTGATCAAGAACAGGACACACATGTCTGCAAAACATCCTCTTGGGGCTTGAAGGCTGCTCCCAGTCTTGGTGAGAGTCAACCTCAGGCACTGCCTGTTAACCACCTGCACTGTAGGGACAGAGAAGTCTACAAAAGCAAAAGAGAGCCATGCCAATGGTAATTTGCCCTGAGCAGCTCCAATCAGGACTCGGGACTTGGATAACCTCGGGGGATTACGCTTTCCTGAAAGACACTGTTTTGAGGATGCTGCCCCCAGAAACGTTGTAGGGCACCCTCTCTGCAGCCCTCTGCCCATGCCTCTCCTTGTGCTACAAGCCACCACTTGGACAAGCCAAGCCAGAAATGGACATTGGAGAGACACCAACCATCTGACCAAGGCTGAAACCCAAGGGGTTCCAAGTTAGGCATTCCCTCTCTTTCTGCAGATGCTGTTTCAAGACTCAAAGCCACTGATTTCTCTGGCACCGAAACACAAGAGCACACCAGCAAACACTCAGACATACAGACACCCCCACCCCCACCATTAGCGATTGCTAATGGACTGCCTTCAAGTCCTGGGAGAATGGGTCCCTTCACCACTTATTTCTACTGGGTTCCAATTGTCTCCCTCTAGTACACCTGATGGACTTTCAAAGACCTGTGGTCAAAAGGATACAGGAGGAGAATTTGGGTCAGTGTGTACCATTTTCTGTTGGACCATGGTAGGTTGTTTGCTTTCTTGGTCCTTTGACTGGCCGGGTTCCTAAATGCCTGCCCTGGGACTCCAATGAAATGCTTGACTCAGCGCCCTTTCCAGCAGATCTTCCGTTAAATCACTGAAGGGACTTTTCTCATAGAAGGGGGTTGGTCATTTTGGAAACACACTCACAGCACCACCAGGATCACCTACCCAACACACCAGAAACACCCCAGCTTTGAATGAGATGCAACATGGCCCTTCCGGTTTCTATTTTGTTTTGAACTGATATGATTTTCTTCATCTTCTTCCCACATTACTGGAAATGACTTCTCCTTCTCCCAGGTCGTTAAGTAGTGCTCTCCTTAGAGAGCTCTCATCTCTCTTGGCAGGCCCTGTCATGAGTAGTCAAGAGCAAAGAACACCAGCTGGAGCCAGTGGAAACCCAAAATGATGGACTCCAGCAGAGCACAGACTATTTCTCTCTGGGAAAACTAGGGAAGCTTGAATCCATATCAGACTGCAGATAGCATTGCTTCCGTTGCACCAGGATCTGGTAGCATCTCCACTTGCCCCGAACACTGCACGTTCAGAGGCTCCATGCGTTTCCTTTAAGGGTGTTTATCCCTTGTGCCCACAAGCAACTAAGAGTGTCGACCAACCATCGCCACATACATGGAGATGGCCAACGAGCAATTTCCACTCACGTGCCTCCTATCGAAGCTGTGTGATTTCAGGCCCCTGCCCGGCTCCACAAGTGTTGTTTCACAAGCAGCCTGGGAGCTGCCAGGGTGTCAGTGGAAATGTGCTCCACAGATGCTAAGGGATTTGAGACACCAAACTAAGAGGCTAAATAATCCAAAATGTCAGGGGGAAGTTTGAAAATACCAGGACACTTACAAAATCAAAATTTTAAAAAATTTAAAATAAAAATGAAAGGGAAAAATGAAAGCACTCAAATGAAAAATGTTGAAAGTCCAATACATAAAAAATAAATGTAAACAAACAAAAGAAGTTAGAAAATAATGTAATGCAAGGCAAAGGAATTTAATTAGGAGGCTCACCTTGGGTGGCCAAAGGTGACTCGAGTTCCAAATATAGGACATGGAGGACATCGAAATCTGAAGCGATTGTTGAAGGGTCTCCACTGTGTCCAGTCCTACACAGAGTCCCCAGAGTCTCAACCCCATGATTTGATGTCAGGGCTGTAATCCTTGAGAAAAAACTAGTGGGAGTGGGAAAGCGACTTTGCATCCAGAGGAGAAGGGGCAGGGCATGTCCACATGCCCAGGGTAAGCAATTGGCTCAAGTGGTCCCGATGTCCTCCTGAAGAACTCTTGTGCCACAGGTCTGAACCATTGAAGGCAGGGCGTCCACAGGAAGCTGTCAAAATAATTGGGGGTGGGCCATCAAGTGGTGTGCCATCTGGTCAGTGATAAGTCCCATGCTCCATGTCCTGCCCATTGAACCAGCCAGCACTCTGGAACCCAAGTGACTCCACCGGCATTGCTCCCAGCAGCACATCAAGAAGTAAATTTTCATCAGATACCCTGCTATCTGCGTGCATTCCCCAAAAGCTTGATAATGTTCCAGGGTTCGAGAAATTGGAAAGGACCACCCTGATTGCTGGCACACATGGACGTCATCCATGGAAGATTGGGGGAAGGGGATAGAGAGAGAGGATTGTATGGCTGCTGTCAGAATGAAAACTGAATTTGAGACCCTCTTTGCAAATAGGCAAGTTAGATCTCAGGTGGCAGAGAACCGATCAAAATTCAGCAACTATTCCAGGTGTCATTTACAAAAAGAAAATATTCACCTCATGGACCAGCACTTAGGATGTGTTGTCGGAGTTTCCCTTCATGTTTCTTTGGAGCAGTCAGTTCCTCTTTGTTTCTCCTAAGGTGCTTTCACTCCTTCACTCCCACCGTGGGTCTCCTCAATTCGTTGGCATGCCAACACATGGTTTGATAGTGGTTGGTTTTTCCCTAGATCCTTGCCTATCACCTGTCCCCCCAGGCAGATGGCGGACTGCCTGTGTCCTGTTGAGCAACCCCTTATTCGGATCCATGAGTGGCAAAGTCACAGGAACGCCGGACTGAGAATATGTCGACCCAGCAGAAAGTGAAGAGTTGAGACCGCGCCACCAGTTTGCATTCCTATTACAGCTTTCCACATATGGTTGCCATTTCCCTTGCAACAGGCCCACTCACATGCACATCATGATGGACGCAACTTGTTTTGAAGCTGACACAGCAAGGTGCTCTGCGAACATTGTTCTAGCAGAATCTGAACCCTGACATCACCACCAGAGAACGACAGGCCCAAGAGCTAGACATTACATAATCCAGAATCCAGGTAGGCTTCAGCTTCCATTGCATTTTTCCTGAGGTCAAGATTGGACACAATCCAGTCCAAGCCACTGCATGCCAATGCCCATGCTCAGCTGGGGAACTCAGGAGTTTGGCCCCTGTTTGTGCATCGCTGTTGAACCTGCGCCCTTTGAAGTTATTCCAAATCATTCAGTCCTGGAACATGGGTAGCATTGGTGTGCAAGGCTTGGGACATTCTAACAAGTCAACACATTTTGGCTTGCCTTCCTGAGAGATCATTTCTCCAGAGTTATTGCATGGCCCACACAAAACACTCTTGATACCTTAGATATGAGAAAAATAATATATATAAATACATATTTATATTCATATTGTATACATATATATRTAATATATAAATATATACTACATATATATCATGTCCAACAGTGTTGCCTCACCTTGTTTTCTTTTGCCATTAAGTGTGGTTCCAGAACCAGTGCATGAGACAGCTAAGGTAGAGTTGTTTGTGGTTCACAAACCCCCAGGGGAAGGGCCATCGCATGGACAGGAACAGCTTCCTGCTTGGACTCAAGGTGACTCCCTAGCATACCAAATGGTTCTCTTCTTGAGCTTCTCCTTAACACAGGAACGGGTCATCATGGGCTTGCCAAGTGTATGGCAAGAAGGCTTAGGATAGGAACCCATGCTCTGGTTCCAGCTGCCTTTCTGTTCCCCCGGCTTCAGAGAGTAGCTCTCTGCCTATTCCTCTTCTCTCCCTTTAGCTTCAGACCCTGTGTATCTGCTTGCAGACCAGACAGCTCCATTCTGAGCTCACATTTTCAACA